>NC_065920.1:35531828-35831828 GCF_024586455.1 Bactrocera neohumeralis
TTTTCCCCGCAAATCGTCATTTTTCCTGACATTATCGACAAACACGCATACACCAAAGTGTATAATTATCCCCCTTTGGAACCACCTTATACATACCCCCAATATGCGTTATATTTTTATGGAAAACGTTTGAACACAATAAATGTTAAAGTAATCCTAAAACAATTGGTTTACAAATTTTATACGCCCCCTTTCCCCAAATTTCCCCAACCATTTTTGTCTACTTTTAATATTTTTTTTTCTGTGATAGTTATTGTCTATACCAACATTTGATTATGATGATTTGATGTACATTTCTTTAGTTATTTTTTTTGGATTTTTTTTTTTATTATTTGTTTTTTTTGTTATTGTTGACGATGTGGTTTCCCCTCGTTTGATTTTGGAAGTGCTTGCCGCTGTGGGGAGGCGGGAGCTATGGCGTACAACAACAAAACGCAACTTCCAGGGTAATTGCTACACGAGCTTACTTTATAACGCTGAGTTGTGCCAACTTTATCGTTTATTGAGTTCTACGAAAAATACTAAACGCAGAGAGAAAAAAATAATAATAATCTAAACAGACTAGTCGTCAATGCGTGTGTGTGTGTGTTGTTAGCTGCGCATGTGACAAGAGCTATTGCTTAGGTGCTTCTATTCCACTTCAGCGTTAATTGCTTGGTATTTCTGCAAACAAGCAATTCGCGCCATATATTACCTTTGATGTTCCTTTTTTTCAGTTGTTTCCGTCGGTCAAAGATTATTAAAATGTCCAAAAATGGCGAAAATCACTTTAGCTGTCTGTAAAGCCGTATGAATTATTCATATTTAAATTTCTTAAGGCATTGTCTACTTTAATTTTTCTGTTTAGTTTTTTATAAGCTGCAACGAAGAGCTAATTCTCCATAGTTTTAAGTTGTCAGTGAATATATGTAAATATATATAAGTTACGCGATCATAGCCGAGTTAACAACAGCGCACCAGTCGTTTCTTCTTTTCGCTCCGTGATGCCAATTGGATATTCCAAGCGAAGCCAGGTCCTTCTCCACCTGGTCCTTCCAATGGAGTGGAGGTCTTCCTCTTCCTCTCCATTCGGACGACATGACCTAGCCGCTGTCTTTTAACTCGCTGAACAACGTCAATGTCGTCATATACCTCATACGTTCCATCGAATGCGGTATGCGCCGTGGCCAACGCCCAAAGTGAACAACAGTGACGTGAGAGCCAAGTCGCGAGTGCGACGACTATTTGTTTGATGATAGGAGATATTTCGTCTTGCCCTCGTTCACTGCCAGACCCATTTGCATTGTTTCCTTGTCCAGTTTGGAGAAAGCAAAACTAACGGCGCGGGTGTTGAGGCCGATGATATCAATATCAATATTGTACACACGTTCATTACCTTCTCTGTTTGGCTCGAACTATTTTCTCCAGCAGCAGGTTGAAGAAGTCGCACGATAGGGAGTCGCCTTGTCTGAAACCCCGTTTGGTATCGAACGGCTGGGAGAGGTCCTTCCCGATCCTGAAGGATCTTTTGGTGGTGCTCAACGTCAGTTTACACAGCCGTATTAATTTTCGGGGATACCAAAATCAGACATCGCGGCATACAGGCAGCTCCTTTTTGTGCTGTCGAAAGCAGTTTTGAAATCGACGAAGAGGTGGTGTGTGTTGATTCTCCTTTCACGGGTCTTTTCCAAGATTTGGCGTATGGTGAATATCTGGTCGGTTATTGATTTGCCAGGTCTAAAGCTACACTTATGAGGTCCAATCAGTTTGTTGACGGTGGGCTTTAATCTTTCACACAACACGCTCGATAGAAACGTATACGTGATGTTAAGGAAGCTTATCCCACGGTAGTTGGCGCAGATTGTGGCGTATCCCTTTTTGTAAATTGGGCATAGCACACTTAAGTTCCAATCGTTGGGCATGCTGTCATCCGATCATATTTTACAAAGAAGCCGATGCATGCTCCTTATCAGTTCTTCGCCGCAGTGATAGAATAGCTCGGCCGGCAATCCATCGCTGCTTTGTTGTTCTTCAGACGGGTATTTGCTATTCGAACTTCTTCACGGTCAGGCAATGTAATGTCTGCTCCATCGTCATTGATTGGGGAATCCGGTTCACCTTCTCCTAGCGTTGTACGTTCTCTGCCATTCACCAGGCTTGAGAAGTGTTTCCTCCATAATTTAAGTATGGTCTGGGCATCGCTCACTAGATCACCTTTAGGGGTTCTACAAGAGTATGCTCCGGTCTTGAAACTTTCTGTTAGCCGCCGCATTTTTTAGTAGAATTTTCCAGCATTACCCCTGTCGGCCAGCTTATCAAGCTCTTGATACTCACACATTTCGGCCTCTTTCTTTTTCTGTCTGTAAATGCGTCTCGCTTCCCTCTTCAACTCTCGGTATCTATTCCATCCCGCACGTGCTGTGGTTGATCGTAAATAAATTTCACACGATAGCAAAGAAGGTGTTCATAAGTGCTGGAGTAAAAACTGGACAATTGACGTTTCATATACAATGGTTATCATTTGTCAATACTTCTTGAGATAAAGCGCTTAAATTTTAATATTTTAAAATATGTTTTAATTGAAAGTATCTGAACTCCGACGCTTAATTCTTTGTGAAGACACATTTCGCCCAAAGGCTACCTCCTATCTTCAACCTGTAGGGCTGTCAAAAGTCTGTGCAACGTTAATTCACCACCAGCACATACTGTATACTATATGAGGTAAATGCAGTTATGATTGCGCATTTCCCCACGTGGCAGCAATTTTTTGCTGCTTTTGCTTTCTTTTTTCACTGCAAAGGGAAAAAGCATGAAATATCTTCGCTTCCTGGTACTGTGAGCAATTTCCCTACAAGTGCTGTTGCAAACGAAATTATGCTTCGTAAATTGCAGGCAACAGTTGGTTGCCGCTTTGTTGTTATTATTTTTGTTTTCGACACTGATTTCTGCTGAAATTCAAGGTAACTGTTATCGTTGGTGTTATTATTGATGCACAGGCATGTATTTTGATCGGTTGCAATGTTTTGGTTGCTGTTGCTGAAGTTGTTGTTATTTTTTACTGGTTATTGCCTTTCCATGTAATTTTTGCACTTACTGATTATTTGCCATGTTATTGACCTTAATCAGCGACTTTGTGGCGCAAAATTAATACTGTTGTTGCTTTTGTTGTTGTTCTTGTTGTGTTGCCTACTTTCTGAATTTCGGTTAGGATTTTTTGTCTCATTTGAATTAATTTGCAGTTTGTAACGTCTGTTTTCCCGATTCCTTCGCTTTCTGTTTGCCTGATTGCTAGTTTATGCTACGTGCTTGCACATGTGTGTGTGTGTGTGTGCAATCACACACTCCTGTGTTGACCCAAAATTCGTGCTATGTCGTGGTTTTAGTTTTTCTACAAGAATTGCCTGAAAATGTGTAAATATGCGACGAGTGAGAATATCAATTTTGGCAAAGCGCTGCATTTCGGTGCATTAAATTTATAAATTTATATATACATATGTATATTTTTTACTGATTATTATTGCTGCTTGTTTTTTTTTCGACCTAAAAGTTTGTAAGGCAACTTATATAAAGTTGTCAAATGTCTCCCTTCCACTTTTTTGCTTTTTAATCAATGCTTTATAAACAGTGTTACGGTGATCGGATTTAAATCGAATATGCGCTGTTTCGTTCGCTAATCTGTTTCCATCTAGACGGCAATTTCAGAATACCTGAATTTGCGAAGAACTCGGACCGCCACTTTTCACATGCCTTTTTTGAGTTCAATTTTACACCAACAAGGGCGTTCGCCGTAGACAGGAACAGGTGGTAATCACTTGACGCTATGTCCGGGCGATATGGTGGATGCGATAAAATCTCCCATCCAAGCTTCCTGTTGGCCAATTCTGGATGCTTCTGGTCGATCGCCTGCTTCTAGCGGTCCAGTTGTTCGCAGTAGATGGTAGAATTAAGCGTCTGACCATAAGGGTGTAGCTCATAGTGGATGATTCCCTTCCAATCCCACCAAACACACAGCAAAACCTTCCTGGCCGTCAATTCCGACTTGACCACTGCTTGGGGCGATTCACCGGCCTTCGACCAAGATCGTTTTCACTTGATATTGTAGTATGTGATCCATTTTTCGTCGCCAGTCACCATCCGCTTCAAAAATGGGTCGAGTTCGTTCCGTTTCACAGGCGTTGATTCGGTCCAGAAGGTTTTTTTGCGTCAAATCAAGCGGCACCCAAACATCGAGCTGATGGTTAAAATGGTTTGGTGACTAACTCCCATCTTCTAGGCGATGTCATGAGATGCCACATGCCGGTCTAACTCGATGTTTTCCATGATTTGATCGGTATTCGTCGTCACAGGTCTTCCGCCGGCTGGCTTATCCATGGTGTCGTTTTCACCCGCTCTGAATCGTCGAAACCATTCCTCCGTTGTTCGAAGTTATAGAGTACCATCCCCCAAAACACCATTAATCACACGGAACGTTTCTCTATCGGATTTGCCTTTAACAAAGGAAAACTTTAAAATACCGCGAGTTTCGGCATTAATGAACTCCATGTTTACACGTCTATAACTGTTGAACGCAATATTCAAACTAATCATGCACAGCGTCGATTTGTAGGTTAGGTCAAGACCTTCCAAAGATGTATAGTATTGCCAGATGCAAGCGCTTCATACATAACCGCGAAATTCAAGACAAACAAGCGGAAGGGAGATATTTGACAACCTTATATATAAAATGATATAATGACATATTCCCTGCTGTAAAGACCGATGATAATAATGTTGACATTAAATTGAAAAAGTCCAATCATAGCTCCAAATGTGTAATTGTGAAACTGAATATTTAATTTCCTCTTTCAACTTGTTTCATGTTCATGTTTAGTTCACCTTAAGAATTAAGAACCTCTTGTTCCAGTTCTCATTTATGCTACCTATATTTCTCATTAGCTGTTAGTATAAAATAATTATCGATTAAATTACAGATCTTTCATATTCACTCTTTTTCTCACTCTGAGAGCGGGTGTATTACCAAGGTCAACTAGGCTTGATGGCTTGATAAATCGATCTAGGTAGGAAACATAGTGGAGCAAGCAAATAAGCCGACAAGCAACCGACTTTCAAATTAACTTATTACAGTCACACACTTTCTTGAAACAAAATTTGAGTAAATTTGACATCCTATTGTACTTTTCACCGATATGTAAGAAAGTTTTTAAAATTTAAATTATATTCCACGAAAGGTGTACCAAGCTTCCAAGTGTCAAAAGCTTTAAATTTTATATAAAGAAACATTTAGAGAGAGCTTTTTTTTGGGGAACGTTTTGTCTTTATTCAAACTTTTTTTTTGAAACAACTATTTAAAAAATTTGGGGAATTTCTCGAGTAGTAAAAATGACATTTTGGGAACGAACCCATGTTAGTTATTAGAGATATACATACACCAGTCTATTATTTATCGCTTAGACCTAACACTTTTCTTAAAAAAATAGAGGACTTGAGATATTACAAATTTTAGAGCTTTTTTATAGAACTGATTTAATTCATTGCTGTATCTCTGAAGCTTTTGCTTCTACATGGCATCATTAACTTATACTAAGATTTATTACATCAAATACTAGCAGTTGTATTCAAGTTTTCAAAGGAGCGTAAGGCTTCATTGAGTTTTTTAAGCAGTAAAATTTGCTTTTGATTTCTAGTACTCGAAAATGACTAAAAACAGCTTACAGTAGAACTCTTTATATTTCGAAACTTTGAATAATCTAAATAAATGGATATGGAGCTTATTTGTAGCTTTCTAAGTAATCAATGATTCTTTGCTTTCCTTCATTTTGCTTTCAAGGATTCGATGAAAGTTTAAAAGATCTAAGTAGTGTAAATTTTTAAACTATTGGGCTCTCTCAGGCATTAACTCTTTAACTACGGAAAGTTTAAAATTGTTCTTAAAACGTGTGTGCTTTGGTAAACCAGCTTTAGAATAGAACTTGCAACTGGTGCAGCTTGACTCTTTTGAAGATTCTGTAAAGGTTTACCGTTATAATGCTCTTAATATTCGCCTTCATAGAGTTATAAATTGGCTCAAAATTTGATTTGAGTACCCAATTTATTGCCTTGAAGGTATTCTATATTTTCTGCAGTATTTCGCAGTTTAACGTAAACTTATTTCACATATTAATTCAAAGCTATTATTCACCTTTGCAGACGCCAAGCGAAACTCCCACTTCGAAATGACGCAAAAATTCTCAAATAAAAAACCAAAAACTAAAGTTGAGGTAATTGCTGGTAAGCAAATATTCACACGAGCGGGCCGAGACTAAAAGCAGCGAATTTAAATTAAATTTGTAAAAATGTCAGTAAACCGCGAAGCAAAATAGTGTTGCACGGGGTGCGAGGTAACAATGACAGCAGATTTTTCATATTTGTCAATACTCCTTTTGCATTTTTTTTGGCTTCTCTTTGCATTACAAGCAACACCACACTAACATCCGCACACACTCACAGTAAAATATGGACAAAGTGTGTTTGCAATGCGCGTATTTGCTGGGGCGGCACCTCTGCGCTCCGGTGCAATAAACAATCAGCCAGCTTTTATTGCAGTTGATTGCTAATTTGTGAACTGATATCGGCGGGCGGCGCAGCAGTCGAACAAAAGCGATTGCCTGGCAGCCTATTCGCACATTTGGCCGCATGACACTCACGCAAACAGACAACCCAACATAAGTGCGTACATGCATGTACATATGTATGGGTGGGTATGGCAGCGGAGCTGTGCGCATGCGTAAGCCAGCTTGGACGCAGGCACTTTTCTCCAGAACTCAGCCGAATTTGTATGTCACACGCAAAGGGGCGTTGAGCACAAACAAATATATTGCAGTTTCGCGAAGAGAAAATATATAAATAAATGTGCAAATGTTGTAAAGACGACATTGTTGCTGTTGTTGTTATTTATGTTATTGTTTGTGTGTTTGAGCACAAGTCAGCACTAAATTTAGCAGCCAGTTTTCAAAACCTTCTTTTTGTAGAAATATTGTCTTGTTGCTGTTGCCGTTGCAATTGTTGTTGCTTAGCGCTGTACGAACCTAGTAATGATCAGTGGCCGAATAATTGTTGTTGCAACACCTTGACCAACGTTTGACCAAGCAAACGCAATTTTTCGACGACTTACCGTTTCTGCCGGTTGTTGTTGCTGTTGTTTTGTAGAATTGTTGCCACCAATAACATGACAAATGTCGCTGGCCAATAGCAACGCGTACAACAACAACCACACAGCGTAAGCCACAGCAGCAACATGCCGCGTGCGTTGACGTTGCTTGCCCATCGCCTCTTGCCACGGGACGTTAACGCGTTTGTGGCACCAACCGCTTCTGATATGTGCGCTGCTCGCTATTAGGTTGCTCATCTTCAGTGGCATGCTTTTCGGTGTTTCGTGCAATTTCCTTTGGCATTTTCGCAAACACCTTGTGTATTGCTCTCCCGCCCCTTCCAGTTTGCCAACCACTTTGAATTTCGTTTAGTTCAAGTTGTTGCATTCAATTTATTGTCGAAAGTTCGTAGTTGAAAGAACATTTTAATTTGGAGTTTTTTACGAGCCACTCGGAATGGTAGAGTGAGCGACGAACCAACAGGCGAATGTCCGAACGGCCGCACGGGCCCTCGCAAAAGCATAAAGCCATAAACGGACCTCGCCGAAAAATGCCAATTTGCCGACTTTAGTCGTTGCTCTGTTTTTGCCTCCGCCACAGCGCATGCCCGCAGCCGGCAGAAGGGCTTTCTACGGTTGTTGCGCATGCGCTGCCGGCTACCGAGCCAACAGAGTCAAGCGGCAATGGTCGGCCCGTCATCTTTACAGTTGAAGAAAGATGCAATTCTTGGCAATTATTTTCGTTAAAAAGGGGTACAGCAGCCAAAAGCCGATTAAAAGATAACTGTTTCACTTTTCGCGAAACAAATGTGGCAAAAGCAACAATTCACCATGTTGTTGCAACGGCAAGCGCTTTTGCCTGCAAAAAATCATAAAATTTTATGAGCTTTTTGGAGTTTTGCCAAAATTTATGAATATCGACTTTGCATTCGAATTTGGCTTTTGCTTCATTTCCATTTTGCTTTAACCTTATGTTTGTTTTTGTGCTGGCGTTGCTGCAGTTGCATGCATATTGTGTGTGCCGCAATGTGCTTGTGCGCCATTTTGCAGTTGTTGTTGAGACGGTTTGTGCCCTTTCCCACTTATTAAGGCAGGCACTTAATTTGTATTCGGATATGAGTGCGCAATCCACAGCCACATACAGTTTTTATTTACTCGCAAAGTGCATATCCATAAATTCCCGAACCTACCGCTCATCTTGTCCTCTGGCGCTGCCACGGTACCCTTTGTTGTGCAGATTTTTTCCAAAATTTCCTTTTCCCGTTGCTTAAATACATTGTCTCCCGGAGAAATATGTATATTGCCGCTGTTGGTAAGCAACCAGTGCCGTGTCGTTTATGCCTGTGTGCGTATGTATGTAAATATTTATATATTTGCATATAAGATATTAAAGCCTTCAATCCCCTAGAGTCCGCCGAGTGTCCCCGATCCCAACTCATCCCTTAAGCCAATGTCGTACTGCATGCCTGCACATACTCTTCCTTGCTATATTGGTGTAGTTGTTGTTGTAATTTTGTATGCACTAGCGGTAATTAATACATGTTAACAAAACTGCGCCTGCTCACAAGTTAGTAAATTTGTGCACATGTTTCATTAAACAGCAAAAAATATCAAATTTCAACGGTGAAACAATCGCAAGAACAACACAATCACACACAGACACGTATATTTGCTCACCTATTTATGCACACACTCTTATAAGGAAGGATCTTTATTGCAGCAAATATGTGTGTACATATGTATGCAGACAATTTGTTGGTGGAAATAGCGCATATGCTCACACAAACACGAACTGGTGCTCTTACTTTGCTAGTACTTTCTGTGGAAACACAAAATCGCTTGTGATTTTTTCGGCAAGACCGAGCTTCGTTTAAGTTTGATGGACATGGCAGTGGATTAAGCTTGACATGCAGCAAAGCTTATAGGTACCGATAAAATTTCATGCTCGCATAAGTCTAAATGCAATATACATATTTATGTATATTTATATATATATATATATGCTCATACATAAAGGATAATATTTTTTTCGATGGGTTCTTTGAAAATTGGTTTCTTAGACACCTCTAAGAAAATCCCTCCAAATATAGCGTTTAAGTGAAACGGCATGGTCCCCACGTTACAGTTTTCTATGTTTCCTTATTATCAGAGAAAGAAATTCAATTCCCGTTTGCAACTACTTGAAAAAAACGTCGTGTCTGGTCTATAAAAATAGTAACTTTTATTTAAAAACAGAAAAAAATGATTGAATGAAGAAATGCTTAACTTAAGAAAAAAAAGAAAAAACGTTAACTTCGGTGCCACCGAAGCTAAATACCCTTCACAGGTGCATTTCTGTTAGTAACTATGTGTGCAGTTTGTATGGAAGCTATATGCTATAGTAATCCATTCTAAACAAGTTTTCTAGAGATTACATTGTTGCCTTAAAAAATAACATATACCAAATTTCGTGCATATATCTTGTCACATGTGAAAGTTGTCCATACAAGAATGTGATTCCGATCGTTCAGTTTGTATGGCAGCTATATGTTATAGTGGTCCGATATCGGCCGTTCCGACAAATGAGCAGCTTCTTGAAGAGAAAATGACGTTTGCAAAATTTCAAAACGATATCTTAAAAACTGAGGGACTAGTTCGTATATATAGAGACAGACAGACGGACAGACAGACAGACGGACATGGCTAAATCGAATCAGCTCGACATACTGATCATTTATATATATACTTTATAGGGTCTCCGACGATTCCTTATGGGTGTTACAAACTTCGTGACAAGCTTAATATACCCTGTTCAGGGTATAAAAATTTATAATGGGTTATCAAAAAAGTATTGCGGTATTTTTATTGAATTTTTTTTTTTATTGAAATTGAAATGAATTTTTGATGACTCATGCCCAGCTCTTGACCGATGCTAAGGCTGCTACTATGCCGGTCTCTTTCGGCCAATTCAGCGATTTTATCGCAATTTTCGACGACAGGCCTTCCGGAGCGTGGCACATCTTCGACCACCTCTACACCAGAACGAAAACGTTGAAACCATCGTTGTGCGGTGGAAATGGAAACTGTATCGGGTCCATAAATTGCACAAATTTTATTGGCGGCTTGAGATGCATTTTTGCCTTTATCGTAGTAATACTGTAAAATATGCCGTATTTTCTCTTTATTTTGCTCCATGTTTGCGACGCTATAACTCACGAACGACTTAAAAGAAACGCCAATCAATCAAACACGTGTTAGCGCGTGAAATGAGCTTTCCAAAAAGGTATAGCATGACCCGATGCGACGAATAAAGCTAGAACTACGCGCTTTCAGCGCCAACTAGCAAAAATACCGCAAGACTTTATGAGATCACTTAACAAAACTCGATTTTATCATTTTTTAATGAAAGTTTTAATGAAAACATTCACTAATATACACTTCTTTTCATAGGAAATATAAATTTATTTAAATTTATATAATGAAAGTATTTGCTTTTATTTTTCTGACGGAAATTAAGGCGTTTTGTGAACACGTACCAATGAGTACGTCTACCTAGGTTGCTATATATATTTCTGGCCTAATAATGTAAATTGGCATATTTATCAACGAAAATGGTTTTTTTTTTAATTTTTTTTTTTTTTTTTTTTTTTTCTTTTTTTGTCGATTGTTGTTTTGTTTCGGGCTCATACGCAAAGATTCATGATTCGTTTTCGATCTTATCGTCGTTTATCGATCGTCTGTGACGATCTTATATACGTCTTTTGAAGCACCGCGATCGTATTTTTTCAGCATTTCTTTACACCAATCCACACGAGCCTTTTTTTGAGCGATTGTCAAATTGTGCGGGATCCAACGAAAACAAACCTTTTTTACGGCCAGGTGTTCATGCAATATCGAATGTATGGTGGTGGGAGAAATGCATAGGCATGCCTCTATCTGAAGGTATGTTACATGACGGTCTTGCATTATCAGTTCACGTACGGCATCTATGTTTTCTGGCACAACGGCTGTTTTTGGACGACCTTCACGGAATTCGTCTTTGAGCGAGCGTCGGCCACGATTGAATTCGTTGTACCAGTTTTTCACAGTGCTATAAGATGGTGCTTCATAGCCATACAAAGATTTTAGTTCATCGATGCACTCTTGTCGTGATAATCCACGTCGAAAGTTGTGAAAAATGATCGCACGAAAATGTTCACGAGTTAATTCCATTTTTTGGCCGAGATGAATTTTTTAATTCCCTGTAAATAAAACAATTCACAATGCTAAAAAATGTCAAACTTTCCAATGGAAATGTCAGATTGCACCTGGCAACACTTAGTGTTGCCCTAGGCCAGAATGTATATATCAGCCTTCGTATAACCCGAGTTTAATATAATATAAAAAATCGTTTTTAGCTTTCTGCACTTTAGATTTCATGTGCTTTTAAATGATCGTTATATCAAGCCGATAGCTATAGAAAGCGTATGCATCGAGTGTGACGACAATCAAATTGAATCAGTCCTAATATGCACCATTTTGATCGATAACTTGTTGCCATTTCGAGGTTAATTTCATAAAACCACTCTTATAGAAACCGTTTCTTATTGGCGTCAATCTGGTACAATCGATTTTCACACGCTTCTCTAGAAGCGAACTTTTCAGCAGCAAAATCATTCGCCATAAACGAGAACAGCTAGTAATTACTTGATGCCAGGTCCTGTCTAACATCAGATTTATTCAACCAAGCTCCCGGAGCTTCTGACAAGTTATTATGGATGTATGTAGTCAGGCGTTGTCCTGATGGAACACAACCGCTCCTATGGGACAAAGCCAAATTTTCGTCATTAACAAACGTATATTTAAATGCTGTTTTGATATTTATTTATTATCTATCGAAAGTCTGCTGTAATTTGTATATTTCAATGAATAGGTCTCAACTTCTAAAGTAGAATATTTGCAAAACATTAAATTTATTGAGCTACAGCGAAATAGAAACTGACTATGATGATTTTTGACTTTGAAAATATTGGAATGAACAATTTACTTCATCATTATTTACCGACTGTTCCCTTGACATAGACTTTCATTTATGTAAACTTAAAATCAAGAATGTAAAGTAAGTACAGAAACACCTGGTCGTGACCAAAGTATTGTGAGCTTTATAAACTCGCACTTTATCGTTTTTTTTTACGACTTTATGTCTTTAACACTTTTCCTAAATTTATGCATCTGTTTATCTGCTTTACATTGGGGCAAAACAGCACCCTGTAATACCAATTACATTCCCGGGTAAATGATATTTCGGCATACCTGAGTAGTGAGTTCCGATTTTTACAATGGATAAAAATATCGAACAAGGAAATTGTCTCAAATTTGGATTTCTAACCAAATTTCATGAACGGAATCGTTGCGCATATTGGAAAAGACTTACGGTGACTTAGTTTTATCAAACATACAAGCCAACGAGTGGTACAAAGACCTCAAAGACGGAAACTGTGGCAAATCTAAGAAGATACATGAATGAAAAGCTTAGACAAAATGTTTGTAAAGAAGTATTACGAGGTTTACCTTGGCCCTAGTATATATTGAACAAATTGGCTTACAACATAATCTAACTACATAATTAAACCCTGAACAGGGTATATTAAGTTTGTCACGAAGTTTGTAACACCCAGAAGGAATCGTCGGAGACCCTATAAAGTATATATATAAATGATCAGTATCATTTCAGTCGAGCTAAGTCGATTTAGCCATGTCTGTCTGCCTGTCTGTCAATCTGTATATATACGAACTAATTTCTCAGTTTTTTAAGATATCGTTTTGAAATTTTGCAAACGGCATTTTCTCTTCAAGAAGCTGCTCATTTGTCGGAACGGCCGATATCGGACCACTATAACATATAGCTGCCATACAAACTGAACGATCGGAATCAAGTTCTTGTATGGACAACTTTCACATTTCACAAGATATATTCACGAAATTTGGTATATATTATTTTCTAAAGCAACAATGTAATCTCCGAAGAAATTGTTCAGATCGGTTAACTATAGCATATAGCTTCCATACAAACTGAACACATAGTTACTAACAGAAATGCACCTGTGAAGGGTATTTAGCTTCCGTGCAACCGAAGTTAACGTTTTTTCTTGTTTTTGATTGCAGTTCTTTAAATATTTATTAATGAATGTATCTATATTTCTTAATTGTAGGGGATATTTTGCCAAAAAGAAAAAAACACAAGTTCATTAGATATTTATGACTTTTGCTAATTTTTAACGGAAAACAATATATGTTTAATATAAGAGCTATTTATATATACAAGTATGTTGCGCTGAAGTTGCTTTTTTCCATATAAGCGTTTTATCAAAACTACGTTCCTCAATTTCTTACTACTTTCCTAGACGTCTGTGTCAATAGCAGCGAGGTAACACCGCAAATATGAATACAAACCAGAAAGAAAGAGCTCGCTCAACATATCGAATAAACTGAAGATCATTGCAAGCAGCGCATCGGCGCTGAATTCACTGAGCAAGCAACGAGTTGCCTTCACCCGCATTTTGCTGATATCTCACTGTCATTGTTCCTGTTGCTTTTACTACCGCTTCGCCGCACGAATTCTCCCGAGTATTGCACTGGACGCAATGTAGGGTATTTATTGTCTTTACTTTCGGTTTCGTTCGTTCATTCAAAGCTCATAAAAATTCAGTCAACATCGCAGCGCAACGCAACGTCTTATTGTTGTTGTCGACCTCGTTATTGTTAGTGTATTGACTGGCATTGTTGTTGCATTAGTTGGTGACGTTGTTCTCAACTTTGTGGCTGCAGTATCAACAACATGTAGCAGACCATAAATGCGACCTAAAAATAACCTTGCCACAATCGCCACAAAGGTTGCGCTGGACTTTCGGAACGCTCCTTGCATTGTTAGTGGCTACGTCAATTGATTCGATTGGAGGTTACAGCAGCGATCGTCCGACGAAATGACGAGGCGTCGACCCGTTTCCTCGGTCGGGCGGTCTTATTGCAGCGTTGCTGCCAATACTCGGACCCCTGTTGCCTCATTTCGTTTATTCTTTGTTTGTGGCTTGTTTAGGACTTTAATTCGCGGGCTTCTTTTATTTTTAATTGCTGCCTGCCGCCTTTGTTTGCGGCAATTTAATGAAATTCATTTCTTTTCGTTTGTGGTTTAGCCAACGTCGGACTCCACTAAGCGCCCTGCAAAATTCCTACAACGACAACCATTCAAGGGCCTCAACTGTCAGCAGCTCTGTCTGTGGCTTTCTGGCGGCTGCAGCTGCGTAGACGATGTTGCAATGTTGCTGCCACGCAGTCGAATTGTATTTATGCACTTCGCCCTTCTTCCCTTTCCGCCGTTTTATTTGCGCAGACATTGCGACGTGTCCTCGAAATAATTCATTAACACTTTGTCTTTGTGATTTCTGTCGGAATGCATTGCTGTTGTTAAGGTACTTGCTGCCTTTTATTTATTCGATTTGCTTTCTTCATTCTGTTGTAGTTGTTGTTTGCTTGCTCAGCTGAAATTGTTTTTGTAATTGATAATGTCACTGCTGTATTTGTCATTACGAAGTCGCTGTTGTTTGTGTTCATATTGTTGTTGCTTGTTGTAGCGTGTTGGTGGTACAAAATGTTACATTGCATAGTAATTCGACAAAAGTGCAAAAGTGACAGGCGACATACAACGCACTCAATTTTAGCAACACAAGCGACTGCTTACGTAAAAAATTAAATATTTAAAAGAATTCGCTAAGCAAAGGATATAATCGTGCAACCGATATTTACTATATACATCGTGCTGCTTTATGAAAAAAAGGGTAAATATAAATTTCATTATGCTTATTTTCGAAAGAATAAACAAACCCGTTGCAATTTTCTCAAAAATCGTGCTGAAGGGCAAGGGTTTTAATTATGTAAAATTTTTCGAAAATTTATTTTGTATCGAGAACTTGAAGCTTGTTCTGAAAATACTTGTTTCAAAGACAATTACATTTCCTTAGCTTTTCAGATGAATTGAAATAAAAAAAACGACGGAGACGACTGGATGTTAGTTTTCACCGAACACTATTTGACTTGTTGCATATCACGATCTTCAAGGATCCTCTTTGAAGTGACTTAATACTAACTGTATGATCACTAGAAGCATAAATTTTGGGGAATATTTGGATGCTGTTTTGGGAACTGCTAAACACATTTGAAGTAGCTGACAAAATTTAACAAAATAATTTTTGAACAATAAATATTCTTGCACTGAGTGCCCCTAATTGAATTAGTAGTACAGACTGAACGGTACGATGAGGTATAAATTCTCAGTAACTTTCGATTTGGTACTAACCGCTTTCGTCACTTAATAGTGAAACCGATTAAATCCCTTATAGATTAGTAGAGAAAGGGACAACTGTGAATAATTTCGAAAATCTAGATATATCGAAAATATTGGTTAAACCTTTTAAAGCTTTGGGGCATCAGCCAACACTTTAGTTCTTCTGTTGCTCGATATTTTCTAGGATCCTTAAAAAGTATGTTAGTAAATGCCGGTTGCAAGATCAAGACAAGGCCAATATATGTGAGTAGAACTTTCTGTATTTTGTAAGTCTTCCTTACATAGCTTGTCTGCTTCGGAACAGTTCCTGAAGGGTGGAGAGAGAAAAAAAGGAGAGGGAGACAGGCTGAAAGAGATTGAAGGAATAAAGAAAGGGACGGTGAGAGAGTAAAAAAGAATTAGGGAGGTCTCTTAGCAGTTCTGCTCGAAGAATACAAGTTTCAAAAGTTATGTTCTGCATTTTATAAGAGTTTTGACTTTTGACTTAAAATATCTTTGTTATACGATGTACACATCTTTCATTTTCATACTTTTACATATATTTTTTACTTACACAATACGTAGTTACGTAATTTGTATGTTAGAAGCTGAAGATAAAATACTTCATACATATCTAAATATTTATGTAGATATGTGTATGCAAAATTGAAGCTTCGAACATAGTAGAAATAATGCAATCCAATTCACACGACGCTCCGCTTGCAACGCTCAACCACAACGGGTGGTTGTCATTGACGTACGCTGCCATGGATTTGTATTGACATGTACGCATGCGTTGCGCATTCAAGTCTATTCGTACGTCTTGTCGCTCAATGCAAGCGCTGTTGTTGGCTTTCCAGAGTTTATTTTATTTTAATACGGTACGTGTTTTTTCGTTTTTCTTGTTGTTATTGCCAACTCATTACGTTGAATGCATATTGTTGCGATCTCGTTAAGCAGTTTGCGTCTACCCAACGCACTCAAGCAGTAACAGCAACAGCAACTAGCTGAACAGCAACAACACCACTAATAACAAGAGTGACTTTTGAAGTGACTGCTCCACAGACGAACATACGAGCACACACATGCAGCGGCGTTGGCATGGCGATCTCTTCACAGGCAGGGGGCTTTATTGGAACATCATCATCACCAGCAGCAGCAGCTATAGCAACAACAGCAACGAAGCAATCAGCGGCAGCAGTTAAAATGAAATCAAATAAAATAAATTAACAACAACAACAACAATGCGCGTACTTGCAACGGCATCAGCTTGTCTTCCTATTTTTGCGCAACTTTGCCGTGCTGTTGCTGCTTCTCCTTTACTTCAAGCAAATTGTTGTTGTTGTTTTGTATTCTCCTCCACGAACTGCTTGTGTTTTTGTTTTGTAGTTGAGAATGCATTTTCGTTTCTAATTAAGCTGATTTGCCGAGAAGCGGCAACACATCGGCAGTGCCACAAGAATCCGCACGTCCGAGCGCACATCACTTAGCCAGCGCGCGCCTAAGCTACGGCCTGCAAACTTTCTTGTCCACAGCCTGCATATTTGTAGGTATTTAATATATGTATATGTGTCTGTGTATATGTGTTGGAAGCATTCCTGCACCGTGCGCTTAATCTCATTCCACTACACTCACTCATCCTTTGCTCACACATTCATACACACATATTTCTTAGTGAGCATAGGCATCAACTCAGCGCCTTCATCATTGGCATGCACATGCAGAATTACACCAATACGCTCACTTGCGCGGGCACAAGCTCGCTGCGTGTAAATTTTTTAATTAATTGCAATTCTTCGACTTCAATTACCCACATACGGGTCGGCAACAAGAGCGTCTTAAGCACAGGCGCAGCACTGCGCTTGTCTAGCAGTCACCTGCTTATGTGCGCTGTCACACATGCATACACAGGTAACTCTGTGGCTGCGTGGTCACGTGCATATTTCACGGTGTTGCGCATTTCAAGTGCGCGGCGCACTTGTCGCTTTTATGGAGTTATTCAAAAATATAGTTCTTATGCGTTATTAATAAGCATTAAACGCAACAATTTTTCGGATTTTTCTTCACGCATTTACACAGCCATATTTGGTGGTGGATTACTCCTCTGGGAGGATGAGTAGCTGCATAGCAGTGAATTGTTCAGTTGTCTACAGAATTTCATGTATTTTAATTGCGCTTCGTGTGTAGTCGCTTTGACACAATTTATTTATATTTTTATATTCATATGTTAATATGTACAGGGTTTTCCAATAAGAGTGATAAGATATGATTTCTTAAAAAAACACAAAAATTGTTAAATAATGGAATTCAAATATTTTTCATTTAATGTGAAGTACAATCGATACAATTAAGTTGTGAACATAACATCAACGTTCGAATGGCCTCTACGACTTCGTTTGAAGTAACGAATTCGATGAAAAGCTTGAAGAGAGTTTATTGCTAAAGATCTCCAAAATTTTCACGTAATAATTGGGTTGTTGCACGTGCTGTGTGGCAAGTAGCCCCGTCTGGTTGGAACCAGACATTGTCAAAATACTCTTCTTCCAATTGCAGCCTTAAACAATTGGTTTTCACCGATCTACTACATGTATGTCAAATTTCATTTCAAAATATTCATTAGTGTTTGAGATAGGTGTCGTTTTGTGAGCTGCTGAAAGTGATTTTTTCGTTTTTTGCGATGTCGAAATTTGTTGAGCAAAGAATTTGAATTAAATTTTGTTTACGGAATCAATTTTCTGCTGCGGATACGTTGAGGATGGTGCAGAAAGCCTTTGGTGATGAGGCTATGTCTAAAAAAAATGTTTACAAGTGGTATAGTGAGTTCCTAGCCGGCCAGTAAACGTGTCGAAGACGAAGAGCGTCCAGGGCGACCATCAACCTCAACCGACGAAGCTCACGTTCAACAAATCATAGATTTGGTGTTGAAAAACCGTCAATTATTAATTATAGACCTTGCTGATGAAGTTGGCATATCGAAAGGCTCAGCCAATATCATTTTGAAGGATGTTTTGGGCCTCAAGCGCGTCAAATCTCGACTGGTACCGAAAACATTGAATTTTTTGGAAAAAAGGCTACGCGTTGAAGTGTTTGAAACGATGCTTTCTGACTACCAGGGTGTCATGAAACGCATTATAACTCGCGATGAGACTTGGATCTATGCTTACGACCCCGAAACAAGCGATCAATCGAGCGAATATCGTGCCAAAAGAGAGCCGAGACCAAAAAATTGGCGCAATAGTCGCTTAAAAATCAAGGTCATGTTGACTGTTTTCTTCGATTATCGTGGTGTTGTGCATTATGAATTCCTTCCAACCGGTCAAACAGTCAATAAGGAATATTATTTGAACGTTATGCGTCGTTTGCGTAACGGTATCCGTCTAAAAAGGCCGGAATTGTGGAAAGACAATTCTTGGTTTTTACACCACGATAATGCACCATCCCCTACTTCCCTCGTAATTTGTGATCATTTCGCCAAAAACTCAATCCATATCGTTCTGCAACTACGAAGACGGAACTGAAGGCCATCCCGGAATGTGACTACAACCAGTGTTACGAAGATTGGAAAATCCGTTGGCATAAGTGCATTGCATCGGATCGGGGATTACTTTGAAGGGGATGAAATTGATTTGGAAGAATAAATAAAGAATTTTCAAAATAAATACAATGTCACCTTATTTTTTGGGCACATAGTATACCACTCTCCATTGACATAAACTGTGTCACCAGCTTCATTTCGAAAGAAGTACGGATCGATGATTCCACCAGACCAAAAACCGTGCTAAACTGTCAATTTAGGTGAATGTAATGATTACTCATGAATAATTTGTGGATTTTCTTCGCACCAAAATCGACAGTTTTGTTTATTTCCCACAACACTCAGATAAAAGCTAGGCAGCAATATTTTCATTATTTCGAGCGGTTCTTTGCCTTAGTGGCACTTACTATAAGTATAACACAAACAGCGTCCAAATAACTTCGAAGTTTTATAATAAAAACAGCCATTTACAAATACCAATTTAACTGAAATAACTCACGTACTGTTAAAGTGGTGTTTAAAAAACTTCCCAGAGATTAACATCTTTAATGGCTTCGATACTCTAAAACATAATGTAAATGTAGTTGATATAAATGGAGAAGGTAATCTGCGAGAAATATATACCTGTACCCGTACTTACATTAAGCATTATATCATTAATGCATGAAGAGTAAAGCATGAGTGCGTAACTCATATATAGGGCATGAATCTTTAATGGTGATAAAATAGTAGAGGCAGTTAGTTGTACATGCTCACAGGAGACCGTGCCAATAGATTTTGAAATGTGGATGTAGAGCGAGTGAATTCCTTGCTGTAAAGTGGAATAATTATACATACGTAAACGCAGAAATCAGTTGAAAATTGTACAAATGAAGAATTAAAATGCAAATGAATGTAAGCAATACCAGCAAAGAGAGAAGTTGTAAGACTTCTTTCTATATGTTTACACTAGCAGTGAAGTTCAAGGTCATGAAAAAGAAGATTGCATTAACCAGAATTTCGTAATATAATATCGCCACTTACAATAACTATAAATTCAACAAGGGATGATAAAACTATGTGAACTGTTATTAAAACAAGAAAGTAATTACAAAGTTTATTATTGCGGTCAGCGGTTTTATGGCATCGCTTATACTCAGTCAGGAAACAAAAAATAAATAAGAAAAATGTTTCACAAAAATTCAAGCAAGATGAGTTCACAGATGGAATAATCATTATGTATAGGAGTTAATTAGCAAAGAAGGTGTTGATTTTTGGGTCAAAATCAAACCGGAATTGGACCAAAATCGGAACACGAAACACGAAATTCAAAATTCAAAATTTCGCCAATTTGAAGGGCACTATTATTGCCTGTTGAAAGAGATTTTCTACAAAAATCTCAAGTAATAGAGTATTTCACATGGTTAGCCTCTTGAGTGCTCATAGCTTCCTTTACACTCTGCTCAATCTAATAGCCACGCATAGTTCCAGCAATTTGATATATTTCAGGATTGTGTCTGGCGTTTGAGTGGCCATTGTAATTGTGATTGTATTATCAGTTGAAAAATATTATAAAAAGCATAGAAAGTGACACATATCCAAAAGCAATATAAATATAAGTCAGGCAATCCTTAAGTACCTTGAGTTCTTGAATATTTCTGGGTGGGGTGTGGTTGTGAATTCAGATCTTTATAAATTTTACGCAACAAGCAGGCTTCATAGCAAAGTACTTTTCTAGCATAAAGAAAAGTCATTTGTAACAAAAGTGTGGTCGCAAAATTCATAAAATGCGTCTAAAGAACTCCTTCTATTATATCTTCTCCTCCAAAGTTTCTGCACATGGTGAAAGAAAACTGTGTCAAGTAAAAAAGTGGGTAAATACATAAATATTTGTAAGCAATTACTTGTCTGGTAGGTAAGCAAACTCGCTAAAAGCATTTAGCAGATTTTGCAACATCTCAAATAGAAAAATGTACTTTGCATAACCAGAATCCACTCAACCATAAAGTTGTAAAATTCATAATTCCGAAAAAGCCAACAATATATTTAATGGGTTCTAATGAAATTTTGAATTTGACACACTTAGAGTAATACCACAACATTTCACAATAACAAAAAAACACCTAGCTGATGCATCATACAGTAGTAACTAGTGAGATCACAAAGAATTCAGTAAATACAGAAAAATTTCAAAACTTTTATTATTATTGAGTATTGGCATACTTCATTGCGATTAAATACCTGGCCAAGGCCTTTCCTGCTCCTAACTTCGTTTCGCCCAGCTCCACCCAGCTAATGTGGCATATTTAATTCGTCAAAGTACAGGGCGTGTAAAATCGTGTTTATTGTTTTTGTACTTTTTTGAAATTATATGCTAATGAACTGGGTGCAAAATTTTATGTATCAATGGTTGCTTATCTTAATTTCGTATGCAATTAAAAAGCAATAAAATCTTGAAGAACTCTATTACTAAATGCTACGATGTTGCTGTTGAAAGCTTTCCTCTACAACAATACTAATGAACGGTTCGCGTCCGGCCTATGTTTGTACGGACAAAATAAATGCTCTTATTATTCGCATCGTTCGTTGGCGTTGCCATATATATGTAAATTCAGTTTTATAGACAAGTAGAACTACAAAATTAAAAAGCAATCACAGATGATACATAAAAATGGCTTGAGTTAATTTAAATTATTTATTTGCATTAGAAAACTAGATTGTTGAATTTATGTATGTTTATTGCCATATTGAAAAATTTTAAGGCGTAAATGTAAAGCAAAAGCAACAAGTCAGCGACTCTAAAATTTTCGGCAGTAAAATTCAGTGCTTAATTATTAATTAGTTTTTTAATTTGTTGACAGCTTTGTTGTTAAATAACTGCATGCTTTTAAAAATATCGGTTTTTACAGGCACATATTCGAGATTTTGCTTCTTAGAAGGAGTTCTCCTTGATACGACTTCAAACTCATGTCTACGACGCTATTTTTAATCAGTTATTTTGTACACATACAAAAACACCAACAGGGTGAAAACTTTCTTGGCTTCAAAAAGAAAAATTTTGAAACTGAAAATAAAGTACAATTTACGGACTCTGGAAAATATTCCGAACATAAGGGTTCGAAACAACTTGCTATGTATTCCAAGGAAACCAATTTTTGAGTGAGATTTACGTTTTTGAAGCTCCTCTTCAGCCATTTGGATTTTAATCTACTGCCTGTCTGTATGTTCCCGACATTTTGAACTGTTCACAATGGCGAAAATATGTCCAAAGTCAATAATAGTTTCGAAATTTGGATAACTGCAGTGGACAAGGAAACAGAGAGTTGCGCATAGTTTTAATATAAGAAGTATAACCGTTATTCGTGGAAAACTTTGGCTTACTTGGCATTAGGAAGTTACAATGTATTTGACTGGTTTCGAAAGCTTTTATTACTAGCGCAGCACATCAGTTTTGGCCCCAACATTATCGTCTTTGCAATATCAATTAAAACTGATATACATTTCATTATTTATTCTTACTTTCCTAAGCGATACTGAATCAAAATTTTCGTTTGAAACTTTATGTTGGCAGCTTCAATGAGACTTGATTTCGAATCATTTTTAGTTCCTAATACCAAAGAATGAAGATGTTATTAGTTATATAGGGGCTAATCCAAGTTTTCGCTCAAATTGATCTATTTTAGGCACAAAGGTACACTGTATGAATAAAGCACGCTCTCTTACTTTCATTGTGATAACTCACATACTGGCCGATAAATAATAATAATAATAATAATAATAATAATAATAATAATAATAATAATAATAATAATAATACCCAACAATTACCCTCCTCCCGCCCAATCGACGCGAGAGGCGCAATCCGCCAACGAGTGGAATTAGCCGAGTCATAAAAAGGCAAGAGAGTTTTACGCGTTGCGATCTTAAGCTGCTCAGCTACGGAAACAAAAATTTCAACAGCCAAAATTAAGAATTAGATCAAAGTTTATTTTTTTCAAATGTTACTTGTTAAGAGTAGATAAAATAATTTTTTAATGGTAAAGAGTGAGTCTGTTAGATCAAATGTGCTGGAATGAGAATTGAAACCATGACATATACGGCGGAATGGTTCGTTTAACTCAAAATTTGTTCTAGAAAATTTTAAAAGTAAGGGTTTAAGCTGCCTGGTAGAGCGAGCGGGAACGTTAAAATTAATATCAGATAAGTGAGATGGGCTACAGACTGACCCATTCCTGAGTTTTACAAGAAATATTATACCAAGCATCTCCTTACGACTAGCGAGTGTCGGGAGATTTATAAGTTTTAAACGATTAGTGTAAGGGGGAAGATTTAAACTGGAATCCCAATGCAAATGATTTAAGGCAAAAAGTAAAAATTGTTTTTGAACGGACTCTAATTTATCCGAATGGACTAAGGAACTAGGGTTCCAAATCACAGAAGCATACTCTAATATAGGCCTCACCAAAGATGTAAAAAGAATTTTTGTGGTAAGCGGATCTCTAAATTCTTTAAACCAACGTTTAACAAAGCTAAGAGCGCCTTTGGCTTTAAAAACCATGGAAGATGCGTGAAGATTAAAATTGAGTTACTCCCAGATAAACAAAACTGCATACTTGCTCCAACCTAAAGTTTTGTATTGTGTATGAAGTAGTGTCTACAGTTTTTTTCTGAAAAGCACATCGTTTTACATTTTTTAGATTTCAATGGCCTGTCATTTCTATCACACCAATGTTTAAGTCTGGTTGCAACTGACATCTTTCGCTGTTTGAAGTATATGTTTTAAAAAGTTTTACATCGTCAGCATATAATAAAACTCTTCAATACTTAACAACACATGATATGTCATTGATAAATAACAAGAACAGAATTGGACCAAGATGGCTACCTTGAGGAACAGCTGAAGGAACATTGATTATGTCAGAAAACGTATCGTTAAATATGACTTGTTGAATTCTATTACTAAGATAAGAAGCAGCCCATTTTAGAAATATTGACTGAAAACCAAGAAGATATAGTTTATTCAAAAGAATTGAATGGTTTACTTTATCAAAAGCTTTACTGCAATCTGTGTATATAACATCAGTATTCTTATTCTCCCTAAAGCTCGTTGATACATGTGATACGAATTCAAGCAAATTAGTTATTGTAGATTTCCCTTTACGAAAACCGTGCTGAGAACAAGAAATTAGTGGAGAGATCCGGAAGGTTATGTCGTCTGTTATAATTGCTTCAAAAAGTTTAGGTAAGTATTGCAGGCAACTTTGCTATTCCCCTATAGTTTTCAATAGATGACCTAAGTCCACTCTTATGTAAAGGAATTATAAATGACTTTCTCCATATAGATGGAAATAAGCCTTGCATAAGAGATGAATTAAATAGTTTTGTTAGGGGTTGGTATATACATATGTATATTTGGCACATTTCTTAAGAAAGCATTAGGGGATCAATCATCTCGGCCATAATTATATGATTGTTCTAACATATTTAACTGATATAAGACGTCTGCTTCGGACCTACCATGCATTAATGACATTAATGACAGAAATCGGACATAACTTGTGCTGATGCGGAACATTTTTTGGAGATTTTGGAGAGTAATTGGACCTAAAGAATTCAACGAACATATTAAAAATGGTGTGATTGTCACTAGACATACTAGACTTACATATATTTCATAGCGGACGGAAAATTAGAAATCCTGCGTTTGGAGTTGATGAAACCATAGAACAATTTTGGATTATGTGTAATATTATTTTTTACTTTGCTTATATACTTATTATAACATATTTTGTTAAGTTCAGCAAATTGTCGACGCAATTTAGAATATTTTGAATAGTCAGCAACTAAACCAGTTCTCTTAAAAAGTTTAAAAGCACGAGATTTTCTATTTCTTAATTTACTTAATTATTTCGAAAACCATAAATTAGAACTCATTTTTTGAGTAACAACACACTTCGGAACATATTTTTCAAATAAGTTTAAAATAGTTTCATTAAAGGGGAAGCACTAAATTCAATATTGCCACTGTAATCTGGCCAAGTTAATTTAGAAAGTTCGTAATTAATCTTCTTAAAATTAGCTTTCGCAAAGTTGAACCGAAAACAAAGGTCTTGTGTATTATTATGAGCAAAGTTGGCTATGATTTCGATGTTAATTTCCACAGCAGGATGATACGAGTCCTCTGGCCAAACCCAAGGATCACATCGGACAGCAGAGAACATTGAAGCGTTATATACGTAAACCAGATCTAAGAACTTATCAAACTCGTTTGAAATTAAATTTATTTGGTTAAGACCCAACTCCGACATTTCATCTAAGAACTCGTTAAAACATAAGCGAGTACTAATAGGAATGGTGTAATCATCAATAGATTTCCATGATACACACGGTAAGTTGATATGCCTTTTTCCGCGGTATTACAACTAAGTTTTTATTACCTGAGTTGCAGGTATTTGGAGGCGGATCTTGAGAAGTTTCCCGCTTAAAGTGTTCAGTAACAGTTCTCTCTGTCCTGAGCAGACGGAACCTTCTCTCCTTGAGGACAAGGGGAAAAAAGATTGATGAGGTCAATGGTGGGTGGGGGCATTCTTTTTAAGGAAGATGCAGTGGTATCTTCATCAGACGGACGTTTACGTTTAGACGGACGTTTACGTTTAGATGAAGGTTTTGGATTCTCTTCTTGCACATTTTGGCATTTAAATGATTTAAACAGAGTTTCATAATTCCTAAAATTTTCAGTAAGGGTTTCAAGCTCACGACCAATACCCTTGAAATTATTGCGCACCTTACTAAAAACTTTAAATAATTCAATAATTATTGGTCTGCATTTTAGGCAAGACCAGCGGAAGCCCTAACTATCAAGAATAGAGTCCAATATTCTACCTGTCAGTCCAGCACATTTAAGATGGGCAAGCCCGTTACAAAGCCAGCAAGAAACAAAGCGTTCCGACTGGCCTTTTACAGCGCAGTTCGGAAAATTTCAAGTCATAATGACAAAAAACAATATTAAATAAAAATATAAAAAATATTAAACAATAAAAGTAAAAAGAGCAATGACAAAAATATTTATAACAAATAAATGCAATCACAATACTGCGAAATATCTAAGCATGACCCTGAACACAAAACTTAGATGGAGTGCGCATTTCAAAAAGAAAAAAAGAAGAATCAGAAAGAAAATTCAAAAACATGTAATGGCTATCGTGTTGAAACTCTGCTCTATCCATATATAACAAAATTCTTGTTTACAATCAGGTGTTCAAACCAGTTTTGACTTAGGGGATACAACTTTGAGGCTGCTCACAGCAGTCTAAAATGCTTATTTAGAAGCCTGCAATGTTTGTCAATTTTATTGCGTAAAAACTAAGTTCACCCGCCTGAAAATTACACAATCTTAACATATAAGAAAGAAAGCATATTAATGACATATAAGACTCAATGTTCAACCGGCCCAAATTTATCTCATATTTTCCAAAAGTATGCTCTATAAAATATACGAATTTCGTTGTTTTTACAAGCGAGAAGTAACGATTCTGTGAGTGTGATCGAAAGTAAGTTGTTCTGCTACGAAGTAGTAACATTAATGATCTCGAAATAATTGAATAAGATTCTCTTGCCATCGCAGATGATTAAAGTGTGCTCCGTAATCTGGACTGGTATTAACTCTCAAATAATTAAAAAGCCAAAATCAAAAAAAATTTGTTTCAATACGACTTAGAAAGAAATCAGCCACAACGGCATATAAACTATTTCCAGTGAAATCAGAAACCCATCTATCTGCTGACTCAAATTGAATTGTTAGCCTGAAAATGCTTTAGTACTATATTTTTATTGCTTAGCCCTTTATTTATGCAAAAGTTGCTCATTAGCATGCAAATAACTGTTCTATCTTTGAACGAACGATTGGAAATAAAGATTAGAAATCGACATAGACAACTTAAGTGGAACACAATCATAACGCTGGCATACTACAGAGTTGTTCGACGAGCTTATGAGAAATATTCTAAGGGCTCATATTTTTTTAGAATATTTGCTGTTCTCATGCAAATTTGTGCGTGAATGTGTATTTATTTCAGAGAAAGGCAAGAGCACGCGATTTCTTTCAACTTGGTGGCTGTGAAACAAAGTTAAGGAGATTTTGGTTTAAGAAAAGTTTCTCAAATAAATGGCATTACAAAAGAGTGTGTTTAAATTACCATAATTACCGGTATATAAATCGATTTCGGATTCAAAATTTTGTGTTTTCGCTCTGTTGAATAATTTGAGCTTCATAAAATTTATTTAAATGGTAATTACGTAAATAATTTAAGTAGTTAAATGATTAATCAAACTTTTTTATTTAATTTTATTTGTTTTGAATTTTTGTATATACTAGAGTGATAAATAAACATTAACTAAACATTAAATACTATCATAAATTATTATATTTTGGATATTTATTAATTTTTACTTACCGTTTAAGTTTAATTAACCCAATTGCAAAGCAAGCGCCTTTCGGAGGAATTCATTGAGTCACTGCGTCACTTCGGTCTCACACTTTCGCTGATTAAATTTTATATCTGGCATTGCGAAAAGTGGGATTACTACAACTTCCGTTACATTGAAACAATTTCGTTAATTTCTGAGCACTTCCTAAAGCCACTAAATTAAACAAGCAAAAAACAATCACAATATATTTAATCTACATCGCTGTAATAAACACCAAATTTCCCATCCAAAATCTGCGCAAAGTGAAAACAAAGCAAAGTGTTGACAAAGCGAGTTCGTTGCTTAAGTCTTTTGTTCATACACGCGCGCTTTTTACGCATCTTTGCAAACAGTAGCCGCAAAAGTAGCGAAAATCCGCAAACTACACAAAAAATTTAATTTGTACACCTTTTTCAAAGTACAAAGCAAAAATTTGAAGATGAAAAATATTTTATAATTTCAAAAACCCACGCAATTTCAGCAACATTTGGCAATTTTGTTGCTATTCCGAAATGTGGCGACAGAGACAAATGTCTATTTGCTATTAAAAGAGTCAAACTAATCACTACCGTGGACATATTAAGTATTTAAATTCGAATAAAAAGCAAATTAAAAGCTCGAACTGCTATCAGTCTTAATGGACAGAAGCGGCGTAGAGTTCAAGACACTCACGCCAATTGAATACTACTTTTTGGGGAAGTTTCATTGTGCGCGTTCAGTAAACGAAAGGCCACCAAACGCGATAATTTATGCCGATCAGCGGCAAAATTTTAGGCAACAGTTGCATATTTTATGTATTCAACCACGCAATGCGATTGTCTTTGCTCTCACTGACAACTTAATTAAGCATTTATTTGTTGACCAGCTTTTGTTTCTATTTATCTCGGGTAGGCTGGCAGTTGCGTTGCCAATTTTGGTTCCATAACAGCGCTGAATCTATCTTTGCTGCGCATGGCGAGGTCATTTAGTTGGAGTTGTTAGCTTCGTATAAATAAAAAAAAAACACAGATTTCTTCTTATGTCTATGTGCGTGATTTCCGAGTAGACTTTTTGCTATTATTTATATTTGCTTTTAAATATTTTTACCATGCTACACAGCTGTTGGCAACACCAATAAATTTCAACTTGACTTTGTTTCTGATTATTTGCGAATATTGAAAACGAAATGTAAAAAAATTTGCCTAGAATAACTTGAAATATCGAATTATTTTAAAGCGAAGCGGAGGAATGAAGAAGTCCAGCTTTTTCGCAATAAAATAAAGTATATTTTGTATTTATCATATGGTCTGCAGAACTACTGTTGATTATTTAGATTTCTATCGTTTCCATTTAATCAGCTAATTTATTATAAATGGTAAATGCTGCAAAATATGTTATAAATAGATTTATATCTTAGGTCTAGTGTTCTTCAATGTTAAAAGTAGTGAAGAAAGCTAACATTTTTGATTAAAAAAAAATTAAAAATTGTTGGAAGTTTCTCTTTTTTAGAAGATATTTATATTTCATTTAAATCTTGGTAGTAGTTTGCGGAGGTTTCATTAAGTTAGTAATTAGTACAACAATGAATGGATTATATATAGGTTGGTGCACTGGATCGTGGAATGAAAACATTCTTCAATTTTAAGACGAAAGGTATATAGATAATATAGAACTAGATAAAAGAGTAAAAATTCAATCCGTTGCAGTTTCCAGAGACATTTGTACATTATTTTAGCTTGTGTTTAAACTTTCGCCTGTTTTCTTTTTAGAAGTACTTAATTCCAGCAAAACAGAAATTCTTCTTTTCCATGTATGTCTGCATACTTTCAAACTTTCTACTTGAATATTAAAAAAAACGTGTTGAAGTTGAAGTTTATGGAACATAATTAAACAAGTAAAGAAAGGCTAAGTTCGATTGTAACCGAACATTTTAATCTCTACACCCAAATTCGATATCATATCATATTTTTTTTTTTTCATTTCTGTTCCTTTATACCCTTAGAATTAAATTAGAATTAATAAGGTCCAACAATAATAATACCGCTCGACTTTCGGAGCGCTCGGAGTGCACACCTCAAACTTTAAACTTTTTCTCAAAACACACTTTTTTCAACTGGCGGAATTATTTTTAATTAATTTTTTTAATCATTGGGGGCAGAGAAATGGAAGAGCTGATTGCGTTAATTTTTGACATCGCTCAGGTAATATGTATTAAGAACGTATTTTCAGTCAATTAAACATTAACATGGAGTGAAGTCAGACGTACGTTTCAAAATCTTGAATGTCACTAATATAGGGCTAAGGCAAGTTTCCGTTTGCCTGATCCAATTAAGGCACAAATTTAGTACACTGTTATTAGAAAAACACGCTCTTTCAATTTTTATTAACTCACATATTGTACTAGGTGGTGTAACGTTAACTGCAAGTTGGAGAGGTATGGAGGCTAAGGGAAGTATTGATTCATTTCTGACACAAGAGTATATTATTATTATAGAAATATTTTTCCGAGCTTCAGTAATTGACTTCGCAGATAAACTGATGAAAAAAAGGTCAGCCAAACGCACTGGGGTCCACATTTTTGACGTCTATGTTCTTGAAAAGTTATATTCTGAATACACCATAGAAAGGTTAAGGTAGTATTGCATACCAAATTTGGTTAATGCGATCGAGTAGGTCCTGAAATATGAGTTTTCACCGAAATGTGGTCAGTATCAGGCTTATCGTCTAATTTTTCTCTGTCGCATCATCTCGGTAATGGCGGTATGGCAACTTTTACTACTAAAGTGAAGTGAAAAGTTAAAGAATAAATAATTTTTATTTGCCCCATCGGGTTTATCCGCTCATAAATTTCATCAAAAATATGCAGCAATCAATAAACGTTTCCTATTTGATGCACGGGTGATTCGATTCCCAACCATATTTCCTCACTCAGATAAGTACGACAAACATTTGCAACAAAGTTGAGCATACAATGTTAAATATGGCACTAAAACTCAGGTTATCAACTGCAGCACTCAGCTACTGAGTGTAGATTGCCATAAATACTTACTTCAGCGGCGACTACCGCCATGCAGCTTAGTTGCTATGCGTACTAATGGCTGCAATTATAATTATGTAGTCAGTTTTATAACTATATGTAACTGTGATTGTATTCAAATCTGTGTTTAAATATGTGTGTGTACTAGTGGGGTTCGAAAAGTGATGGATTTTTCGCGCTAATTTTTTCTGAAAGTAAGATATTTATATTGCAATACAAAAAAATTGAAATGATAATTTTTACAATCACGAAATTCTTATAATGTTCCTTATCGATGACTTTCTGCACCAACTCACAAGATTTGCATCGAAATATCTTTAACTGTTCACTATACTTATGTAGATGTATGTAATCTTAGCAGTGTTCGATCCGCCATTTCTCTGCTTCCTATCTCTAGCATTGCTCTCTTCTAAGCTAATTTACACGTAGAAGCAATAGCATATTTAGCGAGTTGCATGGGTGTTAAGTATATGGGTATAACGGCTATCTTCAATACTTGGTACCATTTTTATACATTTTTTTTTTCATATTTTAGACCAGTTCTTCGCACTTAACATAACGGTTATATTTTGTGTTTTTTTTTAATTCTAAACAATTTTTTCACATTTCTGACCGGTTTTACCTTAAATGACAAATTTCTTTCTAAAGAGAAAATTCAAAAATTATTTTTTATGACTTTGAAGAACTTAAGACATGAACCAAAAGCTGACTAAAACGTTTTCTGAAGGAAGAAAAAGTGCCTATTCGCCAAAAAAAATCTTACCTTCATTGAAAGATATTTAAAATTAAAAATAAATCAATAACTCTTCTGATAATTTATTTTGAATCTCCCTAATATTGCCCACAGCCTTATACACTTTCCATCAACTTATAACTCCGAAGCGATATTTTTTTATGTTTCTTACAACATAGTCGGAAAGCAGCGCATCTGTTGAAGGCGCTTACCGCCAACGTCCAGCAACTGGTTTCCGCAAATTTTATGGGACCTTTTTGATTGAACTTTTAAACGATTTGTGGCAGTATTAGAGAAATCACAAATAAAATGTGTTTATGTTGCAGCAACAGCGGCAGAACAGCCAGCGACTTTGATGCTAATTTGTGCAGCAGTGAACACATACACTCACACACACACACACATCTATGGTAAATGTTGTAGCAACTAAAACACTAATTACCCCTGAACGCTGGCGACTTTGTTTGCTATTTATGTGGCAATGAAATTATAAGCAATTTTTCTTGTTGCTTGCAACCAGTCGTTGATAGTAACTTAAGTATGTTTTTTGTTGTTGTTGCTTGCGCATTTTACTCGCAATGTTTGAGATTAAAATTGTACTTACGATTTATTGGCATGTTACCGCTGCGGCGAGAACGAGTGGGGGCTCCGTCGACGACTTGTGTTTTGTTGTGGTTGTTGCAAAGTCGCTTCTGGGCTGGCGGCTGATTGAAAAGCATCGATCGTTGGACAGACAGTTCCTCACGCTTGCAAGCACTTCTGCGATGCCAGATGAAGCTATTTTTTCTTATAATTTCTGATTTTTCTATTACCACTTTCCACTTTGATTGTCGCTGGGTTCGGAAAGTACCGCAAAAGCAGAGATTAAAACCACTTCACTGCTGTTTATGCAAGCTGATGAACTGCCAATAGAAATGGCCGCCAGGTTGCCTACCTACATTGTCATACAACAACAACATAGATAAATATGAACACATGTGTTTATGTATATAGTGGATGTTTGTATGTATATATGTGTGTATTTGGGTTTGTAGCGTGCATCACGCAAACACGCCTATAAAAAGTCTACATATGCACAAGTGCCCAGCAAATTGGAATCGTTGTTCGTTTCCTCGGCTTCATCTACTTCTCGCTTTAAAGTCTTATGGCCGTTTTTTGTGTTGGCAAAAAGTTATTACACTGCAATCAGTTGTTGTGATAAAAAATTTCCATGATTGAAGTCATTTAATAGCTTAGGGAAATCGCTTGGCGCATAGCTGCCGCAGTTCCGCTTCTGTGAAATTATCCAATGGAAATCTTAGTCACACAAATGAAGCCTATTTGCTTGTTTAATGCAACTTTTATGTGTTTATTTGTTGTTAAATTTCCACAGTTATTGTAAAGTAGAGAAAGTATTATGATATGTTTTCATAAAGGATTAGTTGTTTTTGGCCTTTCAGCTTAGACCAGCAAATATATATTTTTAATATGAGCAAGAGAAATTCCAAATACTCTGATAAATTCAGTAATGAATTCGTTCAATAACTTCAAGTAGTCCTCTCATCATGTGTTTTCGATCTCTGAGTCAATCAGCTGATGAAATAATAGCTTAAAGGAACAAACAAGCTATCAGTTGTTCCTTACAATTTTGTCCACTTCACAATTCTTCCCGCCGAACGCACCACACGTATGCCAACGCTTGGTCTTTTTTGACTCAAAGTTCGGACTGTCTATCAGGACTGTCTCTGGAATAGCCTTGAGAGCCAAGTTGCATGCTGCTTGGATCCCCTTCGTCGTCTCAAAATGCTTGCATTTCATCGGCCTTCTCAGGCAAGGATACTCAAAATCCAAGACTCGTCACCTGTAATTGTGTTATTCAAACATTGGGGGCAACTTTCACATATGTTCAAATTCTCTTGGCACATTTCCACTCGCCGCAATTTCTGGTCGACAGTAAGCACTTTTGGGACCATCTTCGCGCACACCTTGCGCATGTTCAAGTGCACATCACAATGCCATGAACCACAGACTTTATTAAATTTAACGTCTGGACAATCAAAGGAATACCTAGTTGACGGTCTGAGTTCAAAACTCTGTTGAAGTCGCAAGTCTCCCAGCACGTTCATCAGCGACTTCTTCGCGGTACTCCAAAAGGGCCTGGTGCCACTAAACACACCACTTCTTGCTAAAGCAACATCCTGCTTGATCATATCAAACGTCTCTGTCGCAGATTTACCGAGCTTCACACAGAATTTAATCGCGTACCTCTGCTCTAACGAACGCTGTGTTTTCGGCTTGCACCACTCATAGAAAACATCGGACGGAAATGTTTGCCCTGACTCACTATATGCTCCTTAGTTAGCTAGGAAAGCCCTCTACCGTATCCAGTCGGTGCACGCACGCTCCAAAGTACAGTCGCGGCGGAAGAAAATCAGTCCTATTAATTTCCGGACAAACTTTGTAGGAGCTGTGCGCAGCGCTGGGTTTCGAACTTGAATCTTTAAATTCGCTTTTCTCTAAACTTACCTCCATCAGAGCCTTGACGGAATTGCTTGTAAAGTTTTGAGGTATAGAATGAACTAATATCAATAAAAATTTTTGATTTTTTTATAGCATAAAACAAAACAGGAGCATAATTTGCAATTTTTTTTAAAGTCTACCAAAATTCCAATCCCGCGCGCACTATTTAAGTTGTGATTAAAACGTTCGACATTGTCACCACCCGGCTCCGCCGCGCTACAAGTCTACACCTCGGCCAACGTCAATCCTGCGCGCAACGATCAACTTTTAATACTAAAGCAACCGGATACTGTCTCGCTACTCTTCCGGATTATAATTTGATCACGTTCCGAGGCAACTTATTGCTTTAAATAAAATTGTTAAATAAAAACTAAAAATACAGATATTTTCATTGCAATCAAAGCAGTGGTATGTGTGTGTCACTCAATAAATTGGGTGTATATTTAAACAGTCAATTCCATTAGAGTTGGGAAACATTATGATTATGAATCCATTTAATATGACCAAGTGGTTCCCAAGTCCCTACTGAATACTATTTCATATCAAATTTAAAAACTATTTAATTTATTTTAATCACTTTTACAATTTGCAATCGTGATCTAAGAATTTTCATATTTAAACAATTATGCAATTCCAAAAATGTAATTAAATATTACCTCTTTCTTATCTTTCCAGGTATGTAATACATGATGATTGCTTTCAAGGCAGCAACGATTTCTCAGAATTCAAAGTGACTCCTCCTTAAGTGAGTACGTAAGTTGATATGTATGTATGTAGGCAAGTGAGCGGAGAGCGGCAGTAACCGCAAAAACTATGCAATTTTCATGTTAACTGTCATTGGTGTGTCATGTGAAATGCATTCACTCTTTGTACTGTCACTTGCTGTGATATATTCTACACTCAACCGCGCTTCATTCATACTCAGTGTACAAATGCCAAGCTTAGCCGGCAAGCCGAGCACCCACCTGCCAACCAGCCGTTGCAAACGCCTCCACATCCGTCGCCGCCACCACCAACAACAACGCAGCCGGCATTACCAGCGGCAGCAAAGCGCACAATGGGCTAGGTGCTGTTATGCTCCGCCGATTAGCACTGCACCACACACACATTCCTTCAACTGCATATTGTCTACACGTATATAAAGATGTGTGTGTGAAAATACTATTTTATCCCCATTCCAAGCTCCTGTGCAGCTTTTGTCTCCTTCATTCATGCCACTTCCTTGTGTTTTGTTTTCTTATTTGTATTTTTTATCATCTTTGGCTTTTGCTTGGCTTGCTGGCGAGGAGTTTGGATGCAACCGCCAAAGCCATCCGCCTGTCATTTTGCATTTTATTTGTCAATTGTGCGCTTTGTGCATTTGCTGTATTAGCCATAATAATGTCATGTTCGGTTTGTGTATCGCATTTTGTGTGCTCAGCAGCGAGCGCTCGCTACTTACTTAGTCTCATTCGAGGCACTGCAACCGCAGTTGTTGCTGCATTTAGATTTCCACCACTGGCAATCGCTTCTTTTAGTGCACTCCGCTCGCTTGCTTAGTAGAAAGTGTGTTGCGCCATAAAAATATCCAGCAGATACATATCAGTTTAACTACAGCTTAAGATAAGCGCAGTTTATCAGTTTAACGAGAAATGCATAGAATGATACCGGCGCACATTAACACGAATACATTCGTACATTTATTATAGAGTGACGATCAAATCGCGCGCCAGAGTCTCCAAGAGTTTAATAATCATGCCAAACCTATGTACCGCTGTTAATGCCATTCTATGTTGATACCCGGTAGGAAATTTTTGTGAGTTACGTAAAATTTTACCTTTAAAACAATAAAAATTACATTCTGAAACTAGTTTTGCATATCCGTTTGCAGTTTTCGTATTTTCATAGTTAATGTGTGTTTATTTTGGTTATTTTGTATTAAGAAGCATTTTTATTTTTTCTACTGGGTATGTTAAATTTTTGCGCTTTTTGTTACAGCATTTCAGTAAAGATACATTAAGTTGGCGATGACATTTTTATGTAACCACAATGCTCAATTTAAATGAAAACTTCGTCATTTTGTGTCTTCATGACTTCTGAAGTGTTTATTTCAAAAAAGTACAATATCATTTAAAACCGCAAAACAATGTAATACTCTGATCAAATTGAAAGGTGAATTTTCTGTAAGTTGGTAGTACTAATAGTGACATCTATGTGTCCAAATATTCACTAGTATTTGAGATACGCGTCGTTTTGTGAATTTTTACTATCTCTGAATTTATTGAACAAAGAAGTGCGATAATGCACCATCTCATACTGCATTGGTTATTCGTGATCATTTCGCCACATTTTCAACTAATATCATGCAGCAACCACCGCATTCGCCTCATTTACCCTCGTGAAAGTTCTGGCTATTCAGCAAATTCCAAAACCACCCCGAGGACACCGTTTTGACTGAAGTGAGGATATAAAAGCTGAATCGAAGAAAGTTCTGATGACCGTCCCGACATATGCATAATTAATGTGAGCTCTTAATTTTCTTGAAATGTATGAGAAAATGTTTCAGATTTATCCATTGAGATTCCAAAAAAGAATTTTCGAGAACCAAATACTTGTATCTAATCGGAGCATGTTGCCTGCGCTAAATGAGAGAAAATTACTGTTATATAATTGCTAGAAACGAAATGTTATAACAGCAAATATATTATATGATTGTTGAAAAAATATATTCACGTGAAGGATCTTAAAAATCTATAAGAATTTTTGTTTCAAAAATCTTTTCTTCGATTTTTTTAATTTGCTTACTCTTTCAACCTGGTGATACAGAGTATTGTAGTTTTGTTCACCTAATGGTTGTACGCATCACCTCAAACTAATAGAAATAGATATAGGGTTGTTATACATATATAAATGATCAGGATGACGAGAAAAGTTGAAATCCGGGTGACTATCTGTCTATGCGTCCGTCCGTCCATGCAAGCTGTAACTTGAATAAAAATTAAGATATGCGCGTTCTTTAGTATAAAAAGATTTCGAGTTTGTAGATGGGTGCCAAGCTCACAAACTGACCATTGCCACGCTCACAAAACGCCATCAACCCAAAAATTAATTGCCATAACTAAACACTAAATGAAGATATAAAACTGTAATCTGGCACAGGGGATCGCAGTAGCAAGGAGCACCTGTGAGCAAAACAATTTGAAAGTGTGGGCATGGCCCGCCCTCAAAAAAGTTTAATGAACATATCTCCTAAACCACTGTAGCTATAACAACTAAATTAGCTCAGCATAAATATTATAAGAACTCTTACCAATAGTGTGAAAATTAATTAAATGGGTAACTCCCCATATGACGGTACTGTTCAAAACCACTAAAAGTGCAATAAATCAATAACTAATTACGCCAGAGACATTAAATTTTATCTCCGAGATGGTATGAGAGGGCTTTATAAGAGCCGGTATGAAACTTAAACGATGGGCGTGGCACCGCACACTTTTTGGTGAAATCCCATACCTCGGGATCCGACCGATGATTTCGACTAAATTTAGTACGTGGCATTTATCTCATTTTTGTATGTCATAGTATGAAAATGAGCGAAATCGGACAACAACCACGCCAAATTCCCTCATGACACAAATTTGAATTCCACTTGATTCTTTCACTTTCCAGTACATAAATCTAGAAGTAATTAATATTTGCGCTAATAATTTCTATAAAGTATGCCAGATAACGACCAAAAATTGTCTAAATCCAACTGTTCAAGCCCCTAGGTACCGAATATATGGTCCCCAGTATCTATAGTTCATCTTTGAACGAAAAATCGTTCAATGTGTTAGGTATACAATTGAAATTTAGACAGAATCCTTTCCTACCAATAATGATTCTGTGTGTCAAAAATGGGTTGAATAGGGTCACTTCTGGGGGGTTACTTCCCTCAGCCCCCATATGCCTAATTTAAAGATGTTTAAACTTCCATGGCTGTGTGCTGGATATATCGGCCAATTTTTGAGTTATCGCAATGAATATCACTAAATATATTTTACTCAAAGCAGTATATCGTTGTGCTTAAAAGAGATAAAATTGGGCGAATACTTGACCTAGACCCCATATATCCATTATCCTGGGACTATGTTTTTAGTTTGTGGCATGATAATAGTTAATAGAAAATATCGGGTCGATACTATCCCAACTCCTATATTCCCTGGCATTGATTCCTCCAAGTTGCAAGAATATCAAATATTCGGTTGCACCTGAACTTAAGCCTTTCTTACATGTTATGTGGTGGATTAGTTTGGGAAGGTTAGGTTAGATGGCAGGCATGGCAGACTATTGTGCTCAGTTCTTTGTGAAGCCAAACAAAATACTTCTGTTGTTGAGTATTAGTCGGCAAAGCGCCCTGAATCTATCACAAATCTGCTAAGGTGTTTATATCAATTTTTGGTATTTCACCTGGATGTCTAAGTGTATAAGATTCGAGGTGTTTTTTCCTTGTTCTGGCAAAAGCGGGACATTCGAGGAGGAGGTGTTAAGATGTTTTATCTCATCTTCTTCCAAACAGCTGATGCAATTAGCATCCGGTAAGATGTTCAATATTACTGCATCAATCGCGAAACGACAGTTGGTGTATTAGTTAATTGAAGTTAATTGGTATAGTACAAATTTCTCGTCTATGGTCTCGACTAACAAAAATCAACGAATTCTGATACACTAAAAATTATTTCGTTTGAGTAATACATATTATACGGAGGGAGAAGTTGTTTCATCAAATTATATATATACTATGTAGTCTTAGATTCATGAACATAAAGGGTCACGATCTAGCGTTTCCAGAAACAAATTATGTAAATATAAATTAATAGTTCATTATGAATTCTCCTCAAAATCGTTAAGAGAAACATCTGTGTCTGTGATTTCGGATAAATCAATTTGGTCTTATGTTTGCCTATTTTAACTATACCTCTAAATACATATAATATACTCAATTTTTAAAATATTTTATCAAATACTTTTAGAGTTACAGCCTTCTAAATTATAACATCCCAGTTTGATTAGAGCAACAATTTGGTAAATAAATTTAACACTACAACAATCTGCCATTTTGTTATAATTATTTTGTTTTTTTTTTTTTTGTAACAATCGTAAGTCATTCTAAAGGCAATGGCTTGGGAGACAGCGTATAACTCGCTCAAAATTATTACTCTTCTTTTTAAAATATTCGATTTAGAAGTTTTCTTTAAGCAAAGAGTTTGATGTAACAATACATCCTCTGTAAAATCTAATAGTACTGAATATCTAACAGAAATTGAGGTTAACATTTCACCGAAAGACATGTTTATTTGCATTGGCTTAAGCTGAACTCTATTATCTCCTTTTAGGCTGAGTTCAATAACATTTTATTTTTGTATTATAAAGACTAGATTACCGCAAACATTGAACTCATATATACTGAAATGTTAACTTCATCGTTAATACAAAAATGAGGACAAATCCTGTCAAACTGCTATGAACTACTCTGACATTTGACAGCCAGTTCAAAGAGATGTACACCTACCTATGTATCTTTTGATATAAAAAATGAAAGAAAAGAGTAAACCTTTCACCTTGGCAGGTGTATTTCTTATAGCAACTGTACGTGTAACTTAATCTAACCACGTAAAGGTTTTTGTCAAGACTTAAATATTACTTTTACTGTGATTGAACAGTGATCTGAGCAGCAAATGCTGTAATGGTCGTAAATCGGCGGTTCCTACAAATGAGCAACTTCTAGGGACATGTTCGAAATTTCTGCTAGATATCTCAAAATTTGAAGTACTAGTTTGCGTAAATACACACAAAGGGGCAGACAGACGGACATGGATATATCGACTTAGCTCGTCATGCTGATCATTTATATACATATATATTTTATAGGTTTCCTTCTGGATGTTGCAAGCTTCGTGACAAACTGTTAAGGGTACAACATAATTGGTGTAGAGTCCCTAAAGGTCCAAAGCAGTCGTAACAAATATAACAAATTTAAACTTGTGATCTTTGTTGACTGTCAACCCTCGCTCATTATCATAGTTCGCCGTTTTTAGTAAGTTATGTTGTGCATTTTATTATACCCTGAACAGGGTATATTAAGTTTGTCACGAAGTTTGTAACACCCAGAAGGAATCGTCGGAGACCTTATAAAGTATATATATAAATGATCAGTATGTCGAGCTGAGTCGATTTAGCCATAACCGTCTGTCTGTCCGTCTGTCTGTCTGTCTGTATATATACGAACTAGTCCCTCAGTTTTTAAGATATCGTTTTGAAATTTTGCAAACGTCATTTTCCCTTCAAGAAGCAGCTCATTTGTCGGAACGGCCGATATCGGACCATTATAACATATAGCTGCCATACAAACTGAACGATCGGAATCAAATGCTTGTATGGAAAACTTTCACATTTGACATGATATATTTACGAAATTTTGTATATGTTATTTTCAAAGACATCAATGTAATTTCCGAAGAAATTGCTCAGATCGGTCGACTATAGCATATAGCTGCCATACAAACTGAACGATCGGAATCAAGTTCTTGTATGGACAACTTTCACATTTGACAAGATAAATTCACGAAATTTGGTATATATTATTTCCTAAAGCAACAATGTAATCTCCGAAGAAATTGATCAGATCAGTTGACTATAGCATATAGCTTCCATACAAACTGAACACATAGTTACTAACAGAAATGCACCTGTGAAGGGTATTTAGCTTCGGTGCAACCGAAGTTAACGTTTTTTCTTGTTATACAATAATTTCAGCAGAAAAATTGTATAAGAACCATACACAATTAACGCTGACACTCGCTCGTTCTTATTAGGTCTAAACGAGGCTTAGCTTTGTTCATAAGCTAAGAAATCATTTTTACAATCGTGTCAACAAACACTGCCGACATTTGCTTTATATATAAGCTTGTGTGCTCATCATATTACATGTAATTTTATGGAAAACTTATGAATGACTTTTATGAAGAAGTGAAAATGCTACAAAATGCGTACAAATGAATAAACTTTTACACTAACATATAAGAAAAGCCTTACACGCATATGTCGTTCACATAATCTCATTTTTCCATGTCTATACTGGTAATGTGACGGCAAATGGATAGGCGAATTGAGCATCAAATTACCATGTCACAACAAAGCGGAATGAATGCAACAACCGGGCCACAACAAAGCGCTCATGCATGCGACGCAGCCGGCCAGCGAGCATAGCCGAGGCTGCTAAGTAGCCACGGAGTCGTTTGACAAGAAAAGCAGACAGCCAGTTGACAAAACAATAAAAATCTCGAAAAGAAAATCACAAAAAGTGACACAAATTGTGGCAACAAAACAAAATGTGAGAATATATGTTGATATGTGAGTGCATGTGCGGGCACAAAACCGCATGCGTGTAAAACAAAACGTACGCGCTTCACAAGACAAAACAATAATAATAACAATTATATACTGTTTATTAAATAAATTGCGGCGAGTTGTTGTGCAACAACATACCTATATGTTTGTCGCCACCCACCCGCTCGCTACTAACTGTACGCGCATGTTGACATGCTGTATTGATGTACGAACAGCGATCTGAGCGCCGCTTGACAAATTAGAAACCACCGCAGCGATTCGGTTACGTTTGTGTCTAGCCGCCGGCAACAACAAGAGCAGCCATCACAATGCGCCAGATCTGTCTGTCATAACGTCAAATATGATATATACACACACACACGCACACAACTCTATATTTATGTGCATCCATATTCGCTAACGGTGAATGCCTTTGCTGCAACATGGAGGAGCGCTTGCTCAAGCGCCCGCCTCAAATTACGACGTGCCTCGGTTCACGCCAGACAACTTGCCAAATGCGGCAGTTTGGCGATCGTGTTTTTTGCGCGGCAGTCGTGTGCAATTAATTTGATACCCACAACCAAATATGACAAATCAATCAAAAGCCAAATACAAATCTATTAGAAACCGAAATCTGCGCGGCACCGGCCGCTATTGCTTCGGTAATTGTGTGCAATTTTAATTTCTGCCAGTTTTTCATATTTTCGCATTCGCAGCTGATTCACTACGGTTTCGATCGCTGTGGCATAAATCCACTTTGTCCGTACTTTGTGGTACATTTATGCTACCATTACGCTCAAATTTAGCACTTTAATTACTGCGATTTCATTAATCTTTTGCGCCTGCGCGTTGCATTGTTGTACGCGTTGGCATGTGGTTTCGGCGAAAATGGGAAGTTATAGGAAAAATTGTGTATAAGAATTTTTGAAAAGTGTCTTGCTCCAAAATATGGCAGAACACGAATTCGTTTCTTAAATGTTTGTTTATATAATGTTCATTTATACACATTAGCCTTACACAGGTATACATATGTGAGAGCAAATAAGTGTGTTAGGAAATGAGTATTTTTATATTCAAGTGCTTGCAGCTAAAATATATGCACATATCCATTTCCAGAGGCCGTCATTGCCATATGTGTGGAGTCAAATTATATGGTACCTTTTATGGTTGCAGCGCTGTGATCTATTGGGAAGATTTGGCGTTGTCCTTGCTTCTTATTTTTTCCATTTATTAAACTTAAAGCAAGAAAAACCGCTAACTTCGGCTACACCGAAGCTTTAATACCCCACACGTGTTCACGTTTTTCTACAAGAAATTGATTTTGACTCGGGGGTTGGCTTAGGTTTGTGGGGCAGTTATATGACGATATTGACAGTTTCGAGAAATGAGCAGTTTCTTGGGGAGAAAAGAACGCGTGACAAATCTCAGATCGGTATCTCACGAATTGAGTAGAGCTGGTTTATATACATATGGGCGGACAGGCCATCTGACAGACAGACATGTCTACATCGACTCCGCTCGTAATTTAAATATATTCGTTATATGATCTCTGACGTTCATTTTCAAACATCGCAACAAATTAGAGTACATTAAGTTTGCCACGAAGCTTGTAACACCAGAAAATAAAAAAGGGTATAAACATAAAAAATGGCAACACTAAAATTTCGTCATAAGATGAAATGAAGTATCATTTTATTAAGGATCAGCGACTCCCGACACAAAACCATGTAAATTACTCTTGCCTAATAAGTTTTAAAATTCTTTGAAGGTGGTTCCGTGGTTTTTACACTTTTCGGAAACACCTTACCTTTCTTGGGCAATCTCTGTATCTTTTTATTAGTAGGTTAAGTTGCTTCACTAGTATTAGAATAAGCTGACGCCATTATTCTATCGTATGTATTTGTAGTTCTAAGAACTTTATACCCTAGAGAAGTAAATTAATGACAACACACTCAATCAATCATAATACAAAAGGAAGAGTTTATTAGTATAAGCCATAGATGCAAAGAAAAGGGATCTATACATAAGTTAATAAAATTTATTATATTCGTTTTTTCTTAAAACTTATGATAAGAATGGTAGAAAAATATATTTGAGAAAATATGTATAATTTTTGTTGGGTCGAAAGTTTCACAAAAAGGCTTTAGAGATAACAAAAATTCCTCATTCTCTCTCATTTGAAATGTTGAAATGTCTTATTGCTACTCTGTCTCTTTGTCTCCTTAACAGTAACTTTTTCCAGAAGAATAATATTGTGGCACACTGAAACATATTACTCTCCGTTATTAAAAGCTCTCTTGTACCAATATGTGAAAATGCTTCGAAAAACTTCGTGTTCAATTAACTTGTCGCATGCGAGTTTAACAGAAATATTATAAATATTGACATAACTGGCATTAAAATAAAAATAGTACACTTGGTATTCGTACAACAACAATACAAACCTACTGACATGCACCGTTAGGCTGTCACCCTAACAGACTGTCAGTTACGAGCGCGCAGCTGCTTGTGGAGAGCACACTGCTGGCCATTTATTATTGACATTTCGAGGCGAATATAAATACTACATAACAAGAGGAACAAAGAATGCCAGCGGTAAAAGCAAATAGATGCACTGCAGCGAGCGTCAAAGAGCAATTAAGTACTGACACTGGCCGCTAAATTGCGTCAAAGATTTCCGGTAAGCGCACCGTTATTTATTCCGGCAGAAAGGGCAAACCACGAGCGGCACACGATCAGGAGCAAATTGCATTTAAATGCGTACTTCTTAGCGCGAGTAGTATGTGTGTGTGTGCGTGTTTAGAAGAAGGCAGGTTGCCTAAATCGAATGCCATAATATAGACAACAGGGCGTATACTTGAAACCTATTAGAATTGTGTCTGAGAAATTCCCATGACGACTTGTGCATTATTTGCTTAGAAGAAAAACGACGTAAAATAAAATGAGAAACTCAAAGCAGTGCGCATGTGTTGAGCGCGTGCAAACACCGCGCATAGTCGTAACCGTAGAACCATACAACCGGACAACCGTAATGCCGACAGACGTTATCCCACACAGCCGTTTGTGGTGGGCGGACGTTTATGCTCGCTTCGCCAGCTCGCTTGGCTCGTGCAATAAACTAAAAGTCCAAATAACTTCAAATGTCCATTACAAATTGTTGTTGTTGGTTCTCCCTCTATGTGTTTATACATATGTGTATTGAAATTGGTTGGCGGCAAGTCAACGGTTGCAACGACTGGGCAAAAACAACAGCAGCCATAACAATTGAAGCTCATGCTGCCGCTAGAGACAACAAACACTTTTATTGCATTGAAAAAAAAAAAAATATATATATATACATACTTATGTACTATATATGTTGAAACATGTGTATGCGTTTTCTGCTGCTGAAGGTATTGCGCAATTGCTTTTTTGCAGTTTCGGTGGAGATATAATATCTGCGATTCTCTTTGCAGAATTCTGACTGAATTCTCTGAAAGAACTAAAATTTCTAGACCATGATATTAGTTTCTTTTATTTTCTTTATATTTTTCATAATTTTTCGGGACAGCAGAAATCATATGATTATTATTTTAAAATCCCTCCTCAAATGCTGATCATAGAGGCTCATGCTATCCGCAAAAATCGGGGTCTTATCTTATATTACATTTATTTCGTTAATTAGCGGTCTCAATAGGCCAAAAAACACGACTTTTAACCACTTTCGTATCAGTTTTAAGAACTATTTGTCTTTTATTCGCCAATTTTATTCACTCAGTTTTCACAAATTAATGTTGGAGATATTGTCACCAGAATAGTGCCGGTTCAACGAACATAGGGAAGACATCCGAGCATGTAATCCTTAATTTCCCTACAACTATAAGAAGAAGCAGTCAAGTATTGGACAATGTAACGGCTAAGAAAGCACCTCACCTCCATTATACTAAATATAAAGATGGAGTTGAGAAGAGGGAAGTGCTGAGCAAAACAAAGGTTGCAGTGTAGACAACATGCTTGATCAATTTCTTCTTCATATTTACAGGAGTAGTTAACAACAGTCCGTCAATCTCCACTTGATCTCTCCAAAGGAAAGGAGGTCTTCCTCTGTTTCACCGGCGGGTACTGAATCGAAAACTCTCAAAGCTGCTGTTTTCTCTTCCATTGGGACAACATGACCAAGCCAGTGCAGCCGCTGCCTCTCGATTTGTTTTTCAATGTCGCCGTATCTCTCGTACTCAGTTCAAAGTTTCGTAGTATTGCTTTTGTAACAATATTTAAAAACGCCATTATATTATTATTGTGGGCTAATATTATGTTTCATAATAAAATGCCATAAATAAATAAACCTTACTGAAAACTCTTGGAAATTAGAAAATAAAACAAACTATATCAATAATTCAAACAAATTGAGCACACTCGCTTTTTAACATGACTATTTCAATTAAGATGCTCTTCCTGATTAACTAAGTTCTTTAGTCTAAACAAGAAAAAATGTTAACTTCGGCTGCACCTATGCTAATATACCCTTCACAGGTACATTTCTTTAAGGAACTATGTGTCCATCGCCTGTGTAATCGTATGTGTAATCCGATCTGAAAAATTTTTTCGGAGATAATGTTATTACCTTAAACAGTAATCTATGTCAAATTTCTTCAAATGCGAAAGTTTTCCATACAAGCCCTTGGCTCCGATTGTTCGGTTTGTATGGCAGCTTTATGCTATAGTGAGCCGATCTTAACAATTTCATTCGATATTACATTATTTCTATGAACAATAACTCTTACTAAATTTCGTGAAGATATATCGTTAAATGAGGAAGTTTCCCATGCAAGCACCAGATTCCGATCGTTCAGTTTATATAGCAGTTATATGCTATAGTTAACCGATTTGAACAATTTCTTCGTATATTACATTATTATCTTATAAAATAACCTGTGCCAACTTTTGTGAAGATACATTGTCAAATGTGAAAGTTTTCCATACAAGAACTTGATTCCGAAAGTTCAGTTTGTATGGCAGCTATATGTTATAGTGATCCGATATCGGCCGTTCCGACAAATGAGCAGCTTCTTGAAGACAAAATGACGTTTACAAAATTTCAAAACGATATCTTAAGGACTATATACAGACAGACGGACGGACGGACGGACAGACGGACATGGCTAAATCGACTCAGCTCAACATACTGATCATTTATATATATACTTTATAGGGTCTCTGACGCTTCCTTCTGGGTGTTACAAACTTCGTGACAAACTTAATATACCCTGTTCACGGTATAAAAATTTGCAAAATAAAAAGATACTTTTAAACTTATAAATATCAAATCCTTCCCAAGTAGCACCAACATTTTCAGTTCTCTGCGCATACAAGCTAAGCGAATATCAACGTTTAAGCTTCACTTGCCCAACATACGCCACTTAAACTCCTTCCTGGTTTGTTGAAGGTAAAATACCGATCATTGAATGGAAACAAGAAGTGCGCTTTGACAGGTATTTGACAGTTTGATTGCAAAACGTTTCGAATTTTTCCCCAGCTCACATAAACAAACAATACACTTACATATATGTGAGCGTGTGTGCAGCTCACCTTCAATTGCATAAGTGTTTGCTCTCCATTAATGACACACTACTTCAGCTGGCTCTCGGCTATTGGCTATTTGAAGTTGACGTTTGAGATCTTAATGAACGCTCCATCGAGGGGGTGTTGCTCTGTGTATGAAGTGTATGTACTATTTCTATGTGTTATAGGCACTTTGCCTGTAAATGAAACGGAAACTCTGTCGAAGACAATGGACTTTGCGTTTCTCCTACTACTTGACATTTTACTTGAAAATTTAATTACAGGTTCAGAATATATCTCAATATAAAACAACATTGATAGCTTTTGAAATTTAATTATATAGTTTGTATGTATAATAATATACTATATATGTGGTGGAAAGAGCGATTACATAGTTCTTAAACAATGGAAATTGCATTTCATCGCGGTTCTCCCACGCTCATGTTTAAACAAGGTTAAGGTGCAGGATTAGTATTGGATCGTATATATTGATCAAGCAATAAATAGCTTAGAAACCATTTGGACCAAGAATTATGAAGTATTGAGTTCTACTCTTGCAAGCAAAAGGCAAGAGAGTTCACAGTACAGTTAAAGCTTACTGGAAGGTGCCCCATAACTAGGATTTCTTTTTGTACTCTTGCAACCTGTTGCTTCAGAGTATTATAGTTTTGTTCACCTAACGGTTGTATATAACACCTAAAACTAATCGAGATTGATATAGAGTTTTATTTATGTATACATATGTGATCAGGATGACAAGAAAAGTTGAAATCCGAGTGACTGTCTGTATGTCCTTCCATTCGTCCGTGCATGCTGTAACATGAGTAGAAATTGAGATAACTTGATGAAACTTGGTATGCTAATTCCTTAGTACAAAAAATACGTTACTGTAATTTAGCACAGGGGATCGCAGTAGCAAGGGGCACCGGCTTCTAGTAAGTGTAATGCAAATATTTCCTAAGCTACTGTAGCTAGAACAACTAAATTTGCTCAGCAGAAATATTATAAGAACTCTTTCCAATAGTGTGAAAATGCATTGAATAGGTAACTCCGAATATAACGGTACTGTTCAAAACCACTAAAAATGCAATAAATCAACAACTATTTACGCCAGAGACATTAAATTTTACTCCGAGATGGCATGAGAGGGCTTTATAAGAGCCGGTATGAAACTTAAACGATGGGCGTGGCACCGCACACTTTTTGGTGAAATCCCATCCTTCTGGATCCGACCGATGATTTCGACTAAATTTAGTACGTAGCACTGTTCAAGACCCTAGATACCGATTATGTGGACCCCCGTATCTATGGTTGACTTTTGACCGAAAATATCGGTAAATGTGTGAGATATACAATTGAAATTCAGACATAATCCTTTCCTGACAATAGCAATTCTGTGTATCAAAAATGGCGTAAATCGGGTCAATACTTTCCTGAGCCCCATTTTCGAACTTCCTGGTGATTTATACTGCATATACCGGGCAATATTTGACTTATCTGAATGAAAATTGCAGAACGCATTTTACTCATAACAGTATATGATTGTGCCTAAAATGGATACAATCAGGCGAAAACTTGACCTAGCCGCCATAGAACCATTACCGGGACTTTCGAACATCCTGCTGATTTTGTACAATGGCGTCCGTACGTATAATGATTTTGGGTTTTCTAACAAATCGTATGCTGAATATGTGTGTATATTGTTCAGTGTATAAATTATATGTATATAGTGTATGTATACAGCTATGGACAGAGATTTAGCGCACTTTCTTGTTGTGAAATACAATACTTCATAAAGGTATAGTTAAAGAAGGTAAAACCGTTATATTACTCAAAAGCTATTTATTACTTCACTAAAAACTAAAATAATTCATAATACCTAGTTTCTTACAATAAATATACATTGTTTCGTTCAATTTACATTTTTAAGTCAAAATTAACTTGAACAAGTACTTAGCGCACTTTAAAGGATCTTTAAGGCAAAGTAAATGTTATTAACAAGTGGCGTGCAATTTGTTGATATTATCTTCACCATTGTTAATACTTTGTGGCCGTTATTCTCAATCACCGATTCACAGCTGCGTGGAAAGCTCTCTATTCGGGTGGGTCGATTCCGGACTTTTTTCGATTCGGGATTTCTAATAGTGCGGAAAAGTTGCCCTAGTACTTCCTGATTCCAATTAAACTTTTTGTTTTGAGATCGGATTGCATCTTCAACCCCAACTCCAACCCCAACTTCTTCTAGTTTCCAAATGATTCCACCGGAACGGTTCGTCCTACGGCCATGACCACATATACCACTTCGGTAGCAAATGACGTGACAAATAACTTTTGTTTTATACATTTTGCCATGAGATGCGTATTTCAGGCGCTAGGTAGACAATTTCACGATTTTAGGCGAATTTCCGAAATTTCAAGGCCGGAGTTGGGGTTGAAGATGCAATCCAATCTCAAAACAAAAAGTTGCATTGGAATCAGGAAGTACTAAGGCAACTTTTCCGCATTATTAGAAATCCCGAATCGAAAAAAGTCCGGAATTGACCCACCCTACTCTCTATTAACCTTTGGTATTTGTCCAAAAGAATAAGTTCCATGCTTCCTCTACTCCTGCCCAAAGCTCGTTGCAATTTGTAAATTTTCTTTGCCCAATTTTTCCTTTAACTTCATTCCACAAGTTTTCGATCGGATTTAGATCTGGACCTTGCGCTGGCGAATCAACTGTTGGAATTTTTTCTTGCGTAAGCCAGTTTTTTATTGCCTTTCCAATATGCTAACGATCCTTAGCTAGCGATCGTGCTAAAAATCTTATTTGCTGGCACAACATCATTGGTATATTATTCCTCAGCATATTATGATATGCAAATTTATCCGTATTCTCTTCTATCCTTAGTAGTGGACCAACTCCACACCTTGAAAACGATCCCCAAACTTTCAAATTTTCTCCACCGTACTTTACGGTCTTTTTGGCATATCTTGGATTGACTTCTAGTTTTTTCTCTTGATGTACAAATGTTTTTCCATCAGGACCAATATGGTTTATTTCCGTTTCATTCGCAAATAATATTATTTTCCAAAAATTTAGATCTTTTGACTTGAGACATGAGCGAATGCCTAACGGACTACGAGTTTAACATTCTTTTCCGACTGTAGTGTTTTTTTTATGCTCACACGCACAAACTAATTATTTTGGCTTAAATGTTTCCGCTTGACACGCTTAAGAAAATTCTGCAACGACTTCGACCATTATTGCGCGTGGGGATTTGAAAGTATCAGCTTTACATTCTCTAACAATTACTTTGTCCTCACGGTGGGCTGTTTTGCGAAGCGGCGCCTTACGAATTATGTTTTAGGATAACAGATTGGGATCCCTCTTAGCATTTTTGATGGCATTGTACATAATTTTTCAGGAACATTTCACTACATTAGCAATTTTTACTTGATTTGTACCGTTTTTTGTAAAGGTCCTAAATAGTTCCTATGTTTTTTAACTCACAGTATTTTCCTTTTGTCATTTAAATAAAATCTATATAAATAAAAATGAATACCAAACATGTATGTACGCGCATAACTCAATAACGCCTGAACCAATTTTGCTAATTCTTTTTCCTAAAGGTTCGTTGAAGTTCAAAGATGGTTTTTACGGCGCGAAAAATTCGAATAATTTCCGGAAAACCCCTAAAAACAGCCCTTTTCTTTTCCCCCATACAAACGTTACATACATACATACATATGTACATACATATATGTATAAAAATGAATGTTTGTTTGTTAGTAACACTAAGAGAACTGTTGAACCAATCTTGATGAAATTTTTAAAGGTTATTTGTTGTGGATCGGGAAAGGTTTAGAAACAAATACCTTATACTTTTCATGAGGAGAAGTCGGAAAATTGGACAATTCTAAAAAGTAACATTTTCCATACACATTTTTTTCAATTTTTGTTTGTTTTGTTTTTCAGTTTTTGATTTGTAAATTATTTGAATTGTTCAATTGCGGTCGCATGCTTTTTTATTCCGGCTATCCAAAGGAAAAATTATTTAAAATTATTCAGTGAAAACTTTATGTGTGTTTTACACAATATGATCAATTGCAGATTGAAATTTGTTACGAAGCCACGAAGAGGTCGCGCTAATATTGGTCGGCGTTCTTTTTGCCATCAACGTACGGCAGCCCAAGAAAAGGCAAGAAGTACTCCCAAAATGCGATGACATACGTGCGGAATTATGGATCGCGGTCAATCAGCTAGCGATCGTAACGATATCACCGCACGACTTTTTAAACAATAGCTGCGATGTTTGACGGTCTTTATCTTGAAGCAACCTATGGTATATATGGTGCTGTTAGATGCTGAATGTATTCTGTTGAGTGGCAAAAAAGAGATTTGCCGCACACACACATTCTTCTTTGGATGCGGATGGTTTTCTCAAATTGATGAAATCATTTCAGCGGAAATTCCTTTCAGAGATTCCAGAATTATACGAAGTGGTGGGAGGAAACCAATATGGTTCATAGATATGGTTACAATCCCATTTTTTGTATGTCTGACAATAAATGCACGAAACACTACTCATGTGCTTTTCTTTCGGAAACGGAAATGGGAAATGATTGATATTCACTGTATCGGCGTCGCTCACCAGACGACAATGGCAGAACATTTAGCTATTAGAGGCGTGAATATCGATGTTAACAACACATGGGTCGTACCATATTCGCCACTTTTGTCTATTCTTTCAAAACTCATGTCAAGGTTAAAATTTGCAGATTGGTGAAATCGATCAAATACGTTTGCAACGCACCAAAGAAAGCAACATTATTATTGGCCATGAATGTATGAGATCAGCAGTATCAAATGGGTCGATATGTGAACCGCAATAAAGCGCTTTGTAGGATGTTTACTTTTGCAATTCATGAAAGTTTTCCGATTGTTGTGCGTCTCGCGGTTCAACTTCATTTAAGTCATTGCGTATTGTGAATGGTGTGTGCATTCTTGAAAATTACAGCAGTTTTTGCTGGAACCTCACTGGTGACGAAGGACAATGTTTTCGCCTGCCACTGAAGTTCGGATACTTTTCGCGAAGATCATTTCGACACATCAGCCTTCAAATTCGCGTTAATCATGGGATACGAAAAATGACATTGCCGACGAATAACGGATATTACATTGTACGACATGATTTACATTGGGATCCCTCTTAACATTTTTGATGGTTTGATATTAATTTCATTGTCAATTCATAATTTTTCAGCATTCGTCAACATCGTAACTGCAATTGCTTGACATCTTTTGCGTCTAAAAGTTGGATCTGTCATTATTTTTTCACAATCTTCATGCGCCGAAACTGAATGGAACCCGACTTTATGACGCAGTTACCGTTTTTTGTATTCAATTACCAGGGAAAATTGCCTTTGCGTTGACAATCAAATAGTTCACACGGCCAGATATTTTTTTTTAACTCTTCTCTGTATATTTACGCACCAGAACAGAAATCATTATTTTATTTTGCGCTCATTTAAATAAAAATAAATCATTTTCGACACAATTTATTTCATAAAAACAACGGCTGCGGGGTCAGCTAGTCTTTTATATAAAAATGAAACGCCTTTTTTGTATGTCCGCGCATTACGCCCGAACCACAGCATGGAAATACGTGAAAATGTGCACGGGTATTCCTTTAGTCCTGGAGAAGGTCCTAACGGCAGCCGTTTTTGCAAAATTACCCTCCATTTTGCAATTTATGTTTATATATATAACTCAAGAACGGTTGAACCGATTTGACTGAAAATTGGTGATGTGGTAGCTTGGAACCTCGTAACGGTCATAAGCTACTATCTATCTTTTTATGTTATTAGTCACAACAATTCATAAATAAATAAAAAAAAATTATTTCAAAACATTAGCATGTGTTGAATATTCATGTAAGAATCATTTGAACATTTTTTCTTCAAAAATACAAAATAAAATCACGCAGCTACTGGAAGGGTACAGTGGTTTTTGTTTACATACGCATATAATAGGTTGTCAAAAAACTCTTGCGGTATTTTTATTGAATTTTGTTTTTTTTTTATTGAAATGAATTTTTGATGACTCATGCCCAGCTCTTGACCGATGCTACGGCTGCTACTATGCCGGTCTCTTTCTACCAATTCAGCGATTTTATCGCAATTTTCGACGACAGGCCTTCCGGAGCGTGGCGCATCTTCTACCACCTCTACACCAGAACGAAAACGTTGAAAATATCGTTGTGCGGTGGAAATGGAAACTGTATCGGGTCCATAAACTTCACAAATTTTATTGGCGGCTTGAGACGCATTTTTGCCTTTATCGTAGTAGTACTGTACAATATGCCGTATTTTCTCTTTATTTTGCTCCATGTTTGCGACGCTATAACTCACGAACGACTTAAAAGAAATGACAATCAATCAAACACGTGTTAGCGCGTGAAATGAGCTTTCCAAAAAGGTATAGCATGACCCGATGCGACGAATAAAACTAGAACTACGCGCTTTCAGCGCCAACTAGCAAAAATACCGCAAGACTTTTTTAGTATAATATCTGGGTTTTAGGAGTCAATTTTGCAATTAAATTCAATGAATGTTGGACAGAACGTTACCATTTGAATAGATATATATGTATATTCGGCTCTACTCCTGCACTGTTATACACTATATATGATATACGATGCAGTATTATGCAGAGAATGTGACATATTTTACGCATTATTTATTTCAAGTGATAAAAACGATAAGATATTTGTGAAAATGTTGTTACATCATACGTATTTTGGTCCTTAAGTGACTTACGAAATCAATAAAAATATAGATTGCCAATTTAACTAACATTGCATAATTACGATTAATGATATCCCTGACAAGCTGCGAGCGGAACTGCGGGCTTAGGCTACTATTTTTTAAATATGAATTTGGATGTAGTTATATTGAAATGTATTGAGTATGGAACAAAAAGTACACATTTCCATTATTTCCAAATTTGGAAAACGCTTGAGTTTTAATTTATTTTGGAATCTTGTCCTGAAAATATCGAGCAACTGACAAAGTAGTTAACATCATGGTAAAACAAGTCATCGTATTTATGCGAACGCAAGACAAACAGCAGAGAATAATCAAAGAGCACACTTCAAGAGAAAATTATATAAATAGATGTACATATTCGCTAATCAGGATATTCAAGCTATATTTTATATACTATTTACTACATAAGTATAACTGTAACAGTTCTTTGGTGTTTTATTCACCCCTGGTAATATGAAATGCCTTTCCCATTTTGTTTTAATATATTTCTAATTTCATTATTTGTATATTAATATGCAAATTTATGTAAATGTGTGTTAACTAATGTTAATTTGCTGATTAGCTTTTAACTGAACTTATGCATAAATCCTCTATTATTTGTTATGATATATAGCTTCCACAATTAATCAAAGTTGCCTTCATTGCCGTAAATCATATTAAATGGTTATTAAAATTTTTTGTGCGCATGTTGATCAAAAGAAATTTACATAACCAATTGGATTGCTTAAATATGTGCACGTGGATACAATGAAAACATTCTTTAGTTATATATTATATTCGTATATATATATATAACAGGAAAATGCATAATATGGAAACTTAAATTTTCTTTGCCGTTATTTTATTAAATTTAATACGATTCCTTCACATCATGATCCAGTTGTTCTATTATAATAGGCAGTTCTATTATTACTCATTGCATCCTTAATTTTAGAATTCTCAATATTATTTTGACGATTGAAAGTTAACTTTAATGAGGATCAACCTAAGTACCTTGCTTTCATTTGAAATCTGCCAGTTTAGATGTACTCTACGATCCTGTGCTGTGGTACTGTTTGCTACTATTACAAATACATTTTTTTAGTAAACATACATTTATCAGAATCTCTTTGTGAGTATTAATATTTCTCATCAAATCTAAGCTTTCCTCCTCTAATTCAAGATACTCAGTATGATATGAGCCGTTTGGCCTTTCCATTGAATGCATGGGTGCCCTTGCTTCCAATCGAATGTAAGGATCTTTTCGCTGGAGCTTCGTCTTTCGGACGTTCGACATGGTCTAACTAGCGAATTCCTTACATTCTAATGCGCTTAACTAAATCCATGTTGCCTTAGAGATCATACAATTTGTGGTTTCACTTTCCAGATTCAAAAACTTTGCGGATAGTGTCACTGTATTATATTAATAAAGGCGCATGATATAGGTTTACCCTAACCAAAGCCTCGTCTGATAGGAATTTTTTCCAATTATATGAGAGCTTATAATTGAGCTCGTCATCATTCTTATTGATTTGGCCTCAATTAGGCGGCTCATGTCAATTGAAACTGACAAAAAATAAATGTGTTGATTTCTTTTACATTATTTAATTTTTCTTTATTGGTATAATAATTCGTATGTGAGTAAATTTTTTATTTATTCCAAATTGAGAAATTCCTTATATTTCCATTGTTTCTCTCTTTTATTACGATTCTTTTATTTAGCACATATTTTTTCCAAATTAATATAAAAATTATTTAGAGACTTAGATTGTAAAAAAGAACTATTAATCAATGTTTTTCTTTTGACTAGCTTCAATGTGAGAAGAACATTTATAAAACTATGAAGAAAAGTTTACAGGACAGGGTTTTAGTAAATGAAGAAATAGCTGCATTTATTATAAAGTCTCCATTTCCAGTCATTTGCAAACAATTAATTGAATCTAATTTAATGCTAAAATCTTAAAAAGAAACTATATCTTTCACTTCTCCGCGTAATGTTCTTTTTGAAAATGTCAACCAATTTTCTATAAATAAGTTTACCTAAAATGCAAAGGTTTATCTTCGTACTAAAATATAACTTTTTAATACATGTGTCCATTTCCAACTTGGTTGTTATAATTAAGTTTATTTAATGATTACATTAGTGGCAAATCAGTCAAGTTTATTAATGTAACTTGTAATTCTTATATTATATTACTCATTAAGTATTCATAAAAAGTCAATTTAAAATGAAAAAAAAATAAAAGTTGGTTATTTATACATACATATGTGCATATATATTAGCAGCAATATTTCTTTACCTTTTCATGTAAATTTTTTCCATCTTTCGCTAAAAATTTGCATTTCTACTTGTACAACTCTTCTGTGGGACAACCTAAGGCAACAAGAAGTGATTCATAAAATGTGTTCTCAGTTTTTTTGAAAAGTATGTTTACACCGTAAACAAATGTTTTTTTTATTATTGGCGAACAGCAATAATTGTTGCTTTTCGCAGTAAGAGTAAATGAACAAAAGTACTGATTGCGATTCTTATGAAAACTTGAAAAGGATGAATTGTATTTGAGAATTTCCGAAAACGCATCACATGTACAACGGCATTAAAATATGTTAAATTTATATATTCTGAGTGACAGATATTAAATTAATATATGTACATTTTTTAAATTGTTTTTTTCTTTTGTTTTTAACTTTTGAAAAAATAGAAACTTCACAATAATAAATATAGCTTATTTTCCCAAACGTACCAAAATTTCCATTTCTTTATACCTTTTGTTAGCCTTTGGAAATAATTTGGCTAGGACCTCTTTTTATTATACCAGCAACAGAATGCAATTACACCATCATTAAATGTATTAAACACTCCTCTAGAGAAATTACTAAAGTTTTGTATGCTGTCTACAAATATATTTTCATGTGTACGCGCTCCAATCGGAGCTTAAAGAAATAAAAAAGGGTCGGACACACGAAGTGTAACCAACTTCAGACCGTTCGCGCAGCTGTCGCACTGGAATCAGCTGTTTATAAGTTTGCTGAATGACAGTTCGGAGTATTGTTCACAAGTGTAGAAAAGCGTTTTGCCAAAAGTGAACGCAAAAAAGTGATCAGCGATGGAACTCAAACGTAATAGTGTGATTGCTTTATATTTAGCTGGAAAATCACAGCCAGTAATTGTTCGTGAGCTCAAACACCTTAATGTGAATAAAGTTTTTGTTTATCGCACCATCATTCGTTACAATGATACTGGTAGTATCGCAAAACGCCATGGAGGTGGTCATCAAAAGACTGCAAAGTCACGTGAGATGGTTCGGAAAATGAAGAATGGCTAAAGAACTGAAAATATCCGACCGCAGCATCCAACGCATATTGAAAAATGAGCTTAAGGTCAAGCCTTACAAGTTCCAAAAGGCCCATGATCGAACACCGAAGCAGCAACAAGCATGATTTGAGGGAGCGAAGCAGTTGCTTCGCTTGGTCGAAAGCGCTCAAAATCCGAACATTGTGTTTTCTGACGAAAAAATTTTTCCAATTGAGCAATTCGTAAACTCTGAAAACGATAGGGTTTACTTGACCGACCGTTCATACGAGAATCTAAGTCATCGGTTGGCCACCAGGAGGCAGCATCCGCCACAAATAATGGTTTGGGCCGCTGTCACCGCAGATGGGCGCTCTCCAATTATTTTCATCGAGCCTGGCGTCAAAATAAATTTGACATATTATCGGGAAAGTTTTCCGGAGGCTGCTTTGAAACCGTAGGCAAATAAATATTTCGGTCGCAAACCATGGACGTTTCAACAAGAGTCAGCACCGTCTCACAAAGCGCGAGTGAACCAAGAATGGCTGAAAAACAACGTTCCGAACTTCATTACGACCACACAATGGCTTTCGAATTCGCCAGATACGAGTCCAGTAGATTATTCTCTCTGTGCCATTTTGGAAAGCAAGGTCCGAAGTAAAAAATACACCAGTCTCGAGATGCTGAAGAAAACCATTGTCCGTGAGTGGGCCAAAATACCGGCAAGTCACATTCGGGCAGCTTGTGATTCGTTTTTTGACCGTCTCAAGGCCATAGTCAAGGCAAAAGGTGCAAAAGTGAATTGGTCCTGAATTTATGATTATTTTCACACATTTTGTACTTTGAAATACATAAATAAAAACAATTTTGCAAACCGAATTTATGTTTTTTTTAATTTACACTTCGTGTACCGGACCCTGTATTTATGTATATTGAACTCTAAGGATGGAAAACATACAAACATTCCAACGTAAGTTCCTAAAATAGGAAAAAATCTACCACAACCATTTCAAGCTTTGGTCATAGGTAAAACATGGAAACTAAAGTTCTCGATATCAAAAATAGTAATAACCAACAATTTGCTCCATAATTTTCCACAATAATTCCCCATTTTGATAAAATTTTACCGACAGTATTTTGTATGCAGAGTACTTAACAATTATTAAAAATACATATAAACTCAGAATGGAAGCTGATCAAACTTTAAGGTTTCAGTTGTAGGAATTCATTTGGTCTTTTTCTGCATGTAAAATGTCTTAATCTCAATTTATGTAGTATCACAGAATAATTACAGAATAATTACAATCGAGATAGAAGACGCAATAGATGTGTCCGAAGCCAACAAGAATAGATTTTGAGGAAAAACACCTTTATTACCCAAAAAGCATTACATTTGTTAATAAATATTTCCAAGTTGTTGCTTTAGTCACTTTCCAAACGCAATGTAACCAAACATATAGCTTTTCTTTTGATTCGTTTCCAGTAATTTTTTTATTGACACTGTTATTTGAATTTCATTAGAAAATCAGCTCATTATACTTCCAATTGCAACGACAGGCTATTAACCGCCTATTATATCTACCCATGTACAGATCGCAGCACAATAATGTTTATTTTAGATCAGCATCTTCGCAGGTGCACTTTGTTTTCTTCAAGTGTGTGCTCCACATTTGCGCTGTCGGTGCACCATAACCGATTCCATTCATTATTGCGCGCATGCGATTAGCATATGGACAAGTGTCAACTACATGTAGGTGAATGGGCGTAACAACGCCTGCTGCTGCCCTCAACACTTGCATCGCATTACAATAAATTTCAGAGACAAGTGGCGGCTGCTCACCTAAGGCACACTAAAATAGTGCAGTGCGGAGTTTTTTTCGAACTTCTCACTTTTAATTGCTATCCAATTGGCGTCTGAAGGTCTTCCACTTGCGTCGCAATAATGCTGCGACCCTGGTGTATTTTGTATGTGAAATGCAGTCAAGTGTTGGTGTCATTTGATTTGCAAATGTTGGTGTGACTCATTAGTGTTTCACATGCAATTAAATGTCGCCAAAGCTGCTTGCAAATGAAGCGAATATACCACGTTGTTTGTATGTGTGTGTTTGCTTGTATTTCAATTTCAATTAATTATATGTAAGCGAAGTCTTCAATCAATGCGCTAGACTTTACTGCGCACTCATAAAATACGAGCAAATCAAAATGTAATGATATGAAAGCTGAAAACGCGAACAGGCAGCAAGTTTCTGTCTTAAGTCTTTTGTTCGCTGCCTTATGGCTGGCAGCCAGCAATGAGCAAAGCCTTTACATGGTAATCGATAATGCTAAGTGCCAATGTGGCAAGCATTTCAAAAGTCATTTAGGCATGCTGCTGCTGCCGCTGCCGCTTCAACGTCTGTTGTGTTTGTTATTGTGCGGTTGCTCAAGCGTATTGCATTTTCCATCATTTTATGTGACAACATTAAGACGCTGCCGCTGCGCTCCATGCACATAAAGGCATATGCGTTCACGTACAACATTTTTCGTAATTTCCCAAAAACAATTTCGAAATCACCAAAAACAACAACACAAACAAGCTGCTGTGCCGCTGGACACTGGCGTGCAACGCATTTTGTCTTGTGCAATTCTACCACCGCATATTTGGCCATAAAAGTTGATTTACCATTAAATGTGTACGGTATTGCTGTGCCACGGTCGTTGTTGTTATTGCCGCCGTGCATTTTCATTCATAAATGTTAAGCGAAAATCAATTGAATGGCTGGTCGGAAACTATGGCTTCGGCTGCGTTATTGGCCGTACCTTATGCGCGTTGAAAAGGTAGCTATCGTCATTCGGCCATTTGCCTGGCTGACCAAGGTTTAGTTTCTGTCTAATTAGTTGCCATTTTGAGTTGCAGTTATTTACGATTTTTTTTCTCCTGTGTACTGTTGTTCATCGTTTAGCCATTTTGTGGCAAAGTGTTTGGCGCTAATGAGGAACCGGGCGTTCATTTCAATAAATTATTTTTCGAATTTTATTGTGTGTGGGTATTTTCATGCCTACACTAAACTTTTAGGTTTTAAAGTCTTCGTCAAATCGCAAATATTTTGAATTACGTCTTCAAACTCATTTTTTAAAAAGAGTAATATAGTTAAAAAAGCGATTTTTCAAGATTCTTTAATTGTATAAAAAGTTTACAATATATAAATTATGAAACTTTAAGAGTATGTATTTAAGGATATACAATAAGCCTTTAAGATTTTTTTCGAAAGTCACCAAAACATTAGCGATTCCATATTTCTAAGAACACTTAGACTTAAAATTATATACTGATTGGTTTTAGTTCAAGAAAACATCAACTCGACCATCCAACAATCAATAGGCTTATAAAAATAGCTTGTCAACTCAATCAAATGGTCAGAAGTAGTGCGACATTACCATCTTATGTTTGTCACAGAAGTGATCTTAAAACAAAGTGAGACCTTAGTTTCTCTGCACAAAAGAAAATTAACAGTTAATAATTACAATAACAAAAAGACCTATGCTTTGGATAAACACAGGAAAAACTATATCATTTACTTTTTACTTCTGATATATAAACATCATCGAAGCCTATTCCACAAAGAGCAGGTCGTCATATACTTGAGTTTCTTGTCCCAACTCTCTTCTAGGTAATCATTTAATTTAAAAAAATTTTTAAATATCCGCTATCACAGATTATTTCCCTAAAAATAAATCAACTTGATCTTCACTATGCATAAAAGCTAACTTTATTGCTGACCTTCGCCTTAATGGACTTAATAAATTATCGGGTAAATAAAAAATCGGGTAATAACTGTATTTAACTTTTTCTGGAATAAGCCATAAATTTGACTATTTAGAGATCTAATAATACATTTGTTCAAATAACTACGAAGTAACTTTGTAGAAATACTAAAAGTGGCTTCAAATATACTCCAAATTAAAACTTGTCGGTTTACATCTATGAATGCTCTTAAATTTGAATTCGTCTTGGAGAATGTTTTCAAATTATTGAATTTCAGTATAACTTGGCAGCCGAAAATTGCATGTATAAGTTATTCCATAAAGGCAAACAAGTGTGGAAGACTTATACATATAGCATTTGAGAAATATGGAATAAAAAGAGACACATTATTTCTGTATTTTCGCCATCGCTGGAAATATCTTTTCGATCCATTATCACGTAATCATCGAAATTTTTTAACGATTTATTTATAGTTCCATCAAAAAGTCATATATTGCGAATTAAGATGTATTTGTCTCCGAAAATTGTACTAGAAGCACAAAAAAAAAATGCTAAAAAATAATAACTTTATTATGTCTGGCATACTAAACGTTATTTGGCAATAACAAAGTGCACGCATACCTATTAAACTCCATCATATCTTACATTCCTCACTTTCCGCGCCTTCCGTTATATGTGGTGAATGATGACGGCTATACATAGCACTACAAAAGCAATAGCGTTATCTAGAATTATTTATATATAAGTGACTTAAACCTAACTAAGCATATAAACTGTCTTCCCATTTTTAGTAGCAATTAAGCAACAAACACATTCACTTGGTGTTAACAGCTCATAAATCAAGCGGCTATCGGCCATGGCAGAACTGATTGTTGTCACAAGAAAATGTATTGCCAACACCCACATTTTCATTACTTTTTTCATCCTGCGCTGCAACAAAAACGACAAACGGCGCTAAAAAGCGCTCAAAGGAAATGCAATGCTATGAAAGATAAACAGTTTCTCCACCCCTAACACCAACTTTTACCACACGTACACACACACACCACTTCCAATACAAGCAGACAGTTGCGATGGCTAATGAATAAATCTTTGTAGTTTTAATTGAATTTTCGTTGAGGAAACTATGCGCCGAGTTAGAAAAATTATTGCAATTATGGCAGACTTAATTTTTACCGTTAACCGCACAACCGCATAACGGCAATATTGTGATACTGCGCAGTTGTAACGTTAGTTGTAGCCGTTGTTATTGTTGTTGTTATGGGTAATAAAAAAGTTATGGCTAGTAATTAATTAGTAAGTCAAATTTCGTTTCCTCGTCATTGAGGAGGGTATGATGCGGAATTTTTTTTTTAGAAAAATTGTTCAATGTGTTTACGTAATTGCTGATTTTTTTTTATTTTGAAGCTTTTTAGTATGGTTTATGGGTTTTCTTTGCACCATTTTCCTTTTACGATATATCAAAAACAAAATATCTACGATAACAATTGATACGTTGTTATTGTTGTATTTACCAAAAATAATATTTTTACAATATGGCTTGTTTTCTTATTCGGTGAAATTAATTTGAATAATTAACACATATGTAGTGCTGGTTGTAGGGTGACGAATAACTGACGAAGACTGTGTACTCACCTTAAACTTGACGAGAAAACGATGACTTAACGAAACACGACAAACGACGGCTCGGACATTTTTTGAAAGAAAAGACGAACGGCAGTACGAGTTATACCGCAGCGGAAAGAGGACCTAAAACCTTAGAAGAAGTAAAGAAGTTACTTTTAAACCATTTTACCAATTAATTATAAATAAATAAATTTATAAAACCTAAAACTGGTTTTATTACTGGAAGGGAAGCTGACCAGGGGAGAATTTCTACACATATATATATGCATAGTATATATAGCAGTCCACTAGCATTTTTCTGACGTATTTTTCCCTCTTCGGCGCTGAACTCTCAAAACCTTTACCCAACAAAAACTTGCTGTTATTTTTATATACTATATTTTGGAATCAACAGAGACAGAGAGAACTAGAAGAAAGTATTGGTCGGTCGAAAATAATACTTTGAAAGGCAAAATGTGAGAACACCCATTATCTTAGCAGAGATTATTCGTCCCATTTTGTTCCATGCAGGAATGACACCAAATAAATGTGCAAAACAGAGGGTTGTACTCCACCTTGAAATGTATTTTTGATGCAACCGTGCAACCACTTGCTCGGCATCCAAAGTAAAGATTTTTTGATAATTGGATCATCTGAAAACATCGAAAGTATCGATAGTTCTTGACATACAGGCTGGTATGCATTAGGCTCTAGCCTTACTAACATTGAACGAAACACAGCCAAGAAAATCTTAATACTGAAATTTTGATAAAAATTACACTAAAAGCAGTATCAAAGTTAACGAGTCGTGTTTGATACAAAAGACTCTTAGGCAGTTTTTTAATTTTGGAGGATTGTGTCGTTAAGAAAACTGGAGGAGGAAAGTTTTTTCTCAGTAAGGTTTTCTCCCTAAATAGTTTTTAACATCCAACAGGAAACGTCGAAAACACTACAAATTACATATACAAATGATAGCGTGTCGAGTTGATTTGATTTATCCAAGACCATCTGTATGTCTGTATATGTATGTATATCCAAACTAGTCCCTTGGTTTGCAAAATATCCTTTTCTCACCAAGAAGCTGCTCATTTGTCGGAAATGCCACTAAAGCATATAGTGGCATTACAAACGGAAAAAGGTTCTTGTAAAAAACTTTTTTATTTCATAATTTAATATACATATATTGCCAAACATTGACATAGCTATTTATTCAATACATCGGTACAATCTTCGAAGAAATTGTTCCGTTCGGAACAGTATACCATAATGCTGCCATATAAATTGACTGATCAAAATCAAGACGAAAATCTTTTATACTATAAAAATGAACCTGTGAATTACGCTATAGCTTGGATGCAGCCGAAGTTAACTTTTTTCCTGTTTTTAAATGAAACTAACGGTATCAAATAAAATATTTTATATTTATTCAATATTTAACAATATAAAATATATATTTAGCCTTAAAATTACATTTAGTCATCTTTCGATTTTCAGATAGGAATGAAAGATTGGTTGTTGGCAATTGTGGAAGGACATCCACATCTTCAACAATGATTAAAAAGTATGTGTTTATATACGCAGTTGGTTAACGAAATATTCTGACCCAGATTTCATATTAAATATTTTCACGTATCATTTTTCATTCCCACACAGCAATATCTAGATAAACGTGCCTTAGCTTCTGCATATATTCTCCAAACTTTATTTGTTTTCTTATTAGCAGATAATTATAGGCAGCATGTTTAGTTGTAAAAATCGACACCCACATTTTGTTAGTGTTTTAGCAGTTTTTAGCCGCTGCAGCTGCCGCAAACAGGTAGCACAATCGCTTCATATTTAGCAACCGCATTCCAGGCCATAAAATATATTCATATATGTATATACACATATGTATGTCTACGGGCGCCAGCAGCTTAGATGGTGCGATTTAGTCTAAGCCACAATCTCAGCTGGCGGCTGTTGCATATTTTCGGTGCGTTCGTTAGTTGATTAATTGCGCGTTAGAGGAAGTCTTTAATGAAACGTCGGAAAGTTAATTAAATTTCGCGAACGTAAGCAGCATTAAGCACCAATGCAGGCGCCAACAGTAACAACAACAAAAGAGGCGATGAGGGATGCGAGGCTGGAGGTGTCACAAGCTAACTGTTTTTGGAAAATTTTGCCGTGAAAAAAGCAGGCTTGGATTTCTATTCCTAATCAGTTATAGCGTGCTCATGTGAATGTACGTATATATTGGGCATGCGCGTAAGTATGCGCACTTGTTGCTGCCAATCAGTGCACAGACATTTGACACACGGTTCTATCCTCTTTTATGTAGTAAATTCATATGTGTGTGGATACTACATACTTTGGGTTAGTTGCCCCTATCTTATTTTGGTAATATTTGTTGACGATGTTCTGACAATAACATAACGGGTTTGTTATAAATTTTTCGCTAAAATTTTTAATTTTAAAATTATTAACCATTTGATACTGAAAGCAGTACCAAATCACCTTTTAATTAATGCGACATTTATCCTGACGCTCACACACGTTTTTCCCAATTTTTGCAAAGGCTTGAAACCCATAGAATATATTATTAATATAATTATCTGTAAGTATAAGTATAAGTATAAGTATAAGTATAAGTATAAGTATAAGTATAAGTATAAGTATAAGTATAAGTATAAGTATAAGTATAAGTATAAGTATAAGTATAAGTATAAGTATAAGTATAAGTATAAGTATAAGTATAAGTATAAGTATAAGTATAAGTATAAGTATAAGTATAAGTATAAGTATAAGTATAAGTATAAGTATAAGTATAAGTATAAGTATAAGTATAAGTATAAGTATAAGTATAAGTATAAGTATAAGTATAAGTATAAGTATAAGTATAAGTATAAGTATAAGTATAAGTATAAGTATATATATATAAGTATAAGTATAAGTATAAGTATAAGTATAAGTATAAGTATAAGTATAAGTATAAGTATAAGTATAAGTATAAGTATAAGTATAAGTATAAGTATAAGTATAAGTATAAGTATAAGTATAAGTATAAGTATAAGTATAAGTATAAGTATAAGTATAAGTATAAGTATAAGTATAAGTATAAGTATAAGTATAAGTATAAGTATAAGTATAAGTATAAGTATAAGTATAAGTATAAGTATAAGTATAAGTATAAGTATAAGTATAAGTATAAGTATAAGTATAAGTATAAGTATAAGTATAAGTATAAGTATAAGTATAAGTATAAGTATAAGTATAAGTATAAGTATAAGTATAAGTATAAGTATAAGTATAAGTATAAGTATAAGTATAAGTATAAGTATAAGTATAAGTATAAGTATAAGTATAAGTATAAGTATAAGTATAAGTATAAGTATAAGTATAAGTATAAGTATAAGTATAAGTATAAGTATATAAGTATAAGTATAAGTATAAGTATAAGTATAAGTATAAGTATAAGTATAAGTATAAGTATAAGTATAAGTATAAGTATAAGTATAAGTATAAGTATAAGTATAAGTATAAGTATAAGTATAAGTATAAGTATAAGTATAAGTATAAGTATAAGTATAAGTATAAGTATAAGTATAAGTATAAGTATAAGTATAAGTATAAGTATAAGTATAAGTATAAGTATAAGTATAAGTATAAGTATAAGTATAAGTATAAGTAGATGTTAGTTATTTGCCAATAGGGAACCAGAAGTGCCTTATCAACTTTAGTTTTAGTATTATTTAGATGACCGGAACTTAGAGAATACTAGACCTTAATAAGGTACCCATTTTTCAAGACAAACACATTTCGGTTTGGCAGTAGTCTTAAGTTAATTTTCGACTGAACCCTAATATGACGTACCAGCTAAATATACTCGTTCCATACTTTAAATGCATCATTTGAACCGGTTCCAATTGTCGCTAAATATGTGTTATATGCCTTTATTTGGGAGACCCCTTGTTTTGACAAGGATCTTCTTAAAGTTTCCAAAAATGAATTTAAGGTGAAAATTAAAACTTAAATCTGCTTTCCGATCTTCCTTCTTTTATTTTCATATTTGCTTTTTCACTTCATTGCTCGTGCTGCTTATCGTTCCCGTTACCTGCCCACTTTGAGTGCAGCTACGCGATGCGCGAATTGAGAGGGCGTTACAACACGGCTGCGATACACGGTAGATTATTATAAATGTCTTGCTTGTCCTTTCCATTAAATGCTGGCCCTTTCAGGCGCTAAAACATGCATATCACCAGCAGGTCGACTTTTATGTCTGTTTATATAATATGTATGTGTGTAGATGGTCGCAAGTGCAGCACAGCGTTGCAACTATACTTTAGGGCAAACGGCGGACGTTCGAGTGTCAGGTTATCGATGTAAAACTTCATATCACATTTGCTAAGTGATGGTGGCAGCACCAGCAACAACAACCAGTCATATCAGCGAAATTGCAAAAGTGAGGCGGTCTCGGCGAGAATGCAACGCCGCCGCACAGACCCAACTGCAGGCGCATGTTTTTCAACACTTTCTGCCACATTTGGCTGCTCGCTTACGCATGCGCAAACGACCAGTCCACTTTGGCATACATGCATACACACATACGCACGTGCATCATTCGGTGCGCATTTCGCCGATTTTCACGCTGCGCTTTTTAGCTGCTCCCCGCCATTCTTCATATTCATATATTCGCGCATCGATAGCGCGCTTAATGAAATTCTTAAGCGCTCAATCGCGATTGTGGCAATTTCATTACATTTTATTCTCCACAGCCATTTTGTGTGTGTGTGCATTGACTGCACTTTAATGTGTTTCCTTATTTTTCGCGTTATGCGCAAATTAACCGGCAACATTAATAATCGTTGCTCCTAATCAATTATCTTTACCATCTTTAATTAATTTTATATAATTTGTGTATTCCTACCAACCAGCGCACCAGTCCACCGTTTGGTGCCGTTGCAAGTGCTTGTGTGTGTTGTTGTTTTTATTGGTGCTGTCGTTACCTTGTTCGCAGCCGTCTTGATTCGCTGATGAGTGAAGAAATATGGCAACACAAAGCGATCGCAAGGAAGTGCACTGCAGCAGCTGCTTCTTATCCGCTCTTGATTAGAACTATGAAATGAGGAAATCGAAAAATACAGTTTATTATTTTCTTTTTTATTTTGGTACATAAATTTCCACATAATATTGGCTATAGTTGGCAGTTGTTAAATGAAGAAATATTGGCAGAAACCTGCGCTCGACACATAAAAATTAAATTACAAATTAATTAAAATATTTTACGAGATCATAATGAGTGTTCGACTTCGCGTACATCTTCGTGAATGTTCTGCTGTTGTGAAGCCATCAAACTAACCATCTAAGGAGTTTTTTACACTTGTTTAATCGCGCTCTAATCGACGAGTGCATAGCAATTTATAATTTTTATCTGTTTCAGTAGCTAAAGCAAGTGCACTTTTTAATGAGTCGGAAGATTTTAAGAAAATTAATTGTAGACGTACACACATTAATATATGTAAGTTTGGAGCTTAAACGTTTTCTATGGTTTCTGTAATATCAGCAGATTTTTTCGTTAAATTATTTTAATAAAAAATAGAACTTTTGTTAAGAATGAAGGTGGATTTTCAATACTAATGGTGCGTTAAATCAGTAGCTTTGTCGACTGGTTACATCAGAGCTTGGTGCCTAGAGTAGTCAGAGAAATGGCTCTTCTTCTTGAAAATTATTGTGTTTTGCTTGGCCATATATTTGAAGAACAGTCAATCCTCGACCATTCACAATTTGCAAGCAAATTTTCCCATGGCACAATAGCAAACACAATTCGATTCATTTGACAAAAACTAGGGGTTTAAATATTGTAGACACATCTTAAATTATGCGTAAAGTGCGATCCAATTGCCCTAGAACTAATTTTATGGACTATAAAAAAGTAAATGCGGTTGAAAAGTCTTAATGCACAAAAGTTCGCTATTTACTGTATTAAATCTACAGGGAAATACTTTAGAATGTACGAAGAAATACGAAGCTTAATATCTATATTTATAGAGTGAAGGAAAACAGGATTGAAAACTTCAATATCCTGCTCACAAGCTCTATTGGTTTAGCAGCTTTACACACGCTCGCCGATACAATTTAACTACTGTCTATTAAAAATAAAAAAATATTCTCGAGGCAATCAACAAGTTCTCCGTATGCTCTTGCGTTATCCTTAAGATATAACAAGAAAAGCGTCAACTTGTGTGACACCGAAGCCACATACAAATTTCATACAAGAACTAGATTTCGATCGATATATGCTATAGCTGACCGATACCGGCGATTCTAATAAATGACCAGCTTCTTAGCGAGCAAAGAACGTAGATATCGGTATCTCAAAAACTGAGGAACTAGTTCGCGCATATGCAGTCAAACAGACAGACTGACATGCTTTAATCAACAGCTTGTTATACTGATTAATAAACCATGTTCAGGGTATAACAACAATAGGTGGAGGGCATACATTTGAAGATATATCATGTGTTTATTGAAATGCTGTTTCATGTTTCTCTTTCTAAGTTTGAATGATAAAATACAGTGGGACTTTATATATATGACTTATCCAGCCAGGAACTGTTTCACCTTAGGGAAGTGATCGCGTGGTTTGAACATTTTACACGTTCATTATGTATGACATACCAAGGTCACAAACCATTCTAGAAAACTGAAAAATTGTTGTTTGCCAATAGTCTCTTAAGTAATCGTTTAACTTTTGCCTTGACGTACTGACTTGCCTTGATTGAAGGAATTTTTTTTTGAATGTTTCTAAATTTGAATGTCAAAAAACCGTGTTGCTAACCCTAAATCACAAACGCAACTTTGAGACCATTTCAAACTAGTTTTTACTAACGCGAAGGTGCTTTTTGCGAGTTTTCGTAGCGATAGACGAGGTAGTGCTTGAAAATGTGGCCTTACCGACGAGACTATCCATTGGTCCAGAAAGGTGTTAGCCACCATTCTCTGGGATTCGAGAAATGTTACTCGTATCCTGTTTCTCCGTCAAAGGGGTCCTCTATGCCGAAATCTTAGGTGGTTTCGACGTTGGATTACAGAAATACCGACATCTTCTGGTGAATAAAAAGTCCTCTCGAACCTTTATAATCCACCGCCTTTCTACAGGTTAGTATTCATTGCTAACATTATTAACATATGGTAATACATCGCACATATGCAAATACTTTGGTATTAGCGTAGCTAAACAAGGCGATTAAGGAGTCTCTAGTATCCAATTGAGAAAATAGCTTAAATGCCTTCACTATAAACGTGCTTCGGGTAGCCAGAAAAGCGTAGATTGTACGCAATATTTTTTCAGTCTGCTTCAATACTTCTTCAGGATACTTAAATACCTTTAGCTTTCTTCATTTTGCAACTTTTTTCTTTGTTATTTCCCCTCCCCCCTCATCGAAGTGCTTCATTTTCGATTCCCATTTCATGGCGCATCTAGTTTTTGGCTAATTTACTGTCGAACGAATGGTCCGCCACGCAACTCATTAACAAACCATTAAATAATCAACCATGAACATAAAAACAGGAAGTTGTTGAACGCTGGCCGCCATCATAGTTGCAGCAACACATAGATGCAGCGTGCAACAGCACACATACCTATAAGTGCAACACGGCATACGCTCATTTGTATATGCAGTTGAAGAAGCAAAGGAAATCAGCAGTCGGACAGACGTCTCATATGCAAAAAGCCGGTGCTTTTTCTCCTCTCGGCGCTGTAGACGCCTTTGGTGGCAACGTCGTCACAACAGTGTGCTCCCGGCGATTACGAGTCGCGTAAGCAGGTTGGCATTTCGCGACCGCCATTTCGCAAAAATCATAAAATAGACTAAATTATTTGCAATTTCGTTAAAATGATTTTTCAACAGATAATACGAAAGTAACTTATTTACAATGACAGCAGCGAGCGCATGCACATAATGTTGCTGCTGGTAACAAATAAGCTCCGAAGACACTTGTCGCTACCAAGTTGTGCGGCTGCTTATAGCGCGTAGCAGATGGCAGGCAGTTCCACGCGGCAGCCAGTGCAATTGCTCATTTGCCTTGTGAGGACTGGAATGCATGTGTGTGTGTGCAGTTATACATTTGCCAAAGCAGTTAATTTTTATGCTGACTACTTTGCGCTTTTTTGCTTACTTCTGCGCAGCTTGTTCACCGCCACATGGGTGGCAACTAATTAAAAGCACATGGGCCCACACTAAGTCACACACATGTATGTACGTTTATGCGAATATGTTGGTATGTGTTGTGTAAATGTGTCAGCGTTCGTAAATGTTGTTAATTATGTTTAAAGCTGCTTCTTAAGCACCCGTCTATGCAACGCCAGCAACATTACATGCCACACGCCGTTGCAACAATGTTGCGCAGCGTGGCAAGAAGGTTCAGAGAAGCTGTCATAAAGCTGCCAGTTAGTTGGGCCAAATGAAAATTTACACCCACCACATTAACGTAGCAACAACAGAAATCGACGGTTTTGCTAATGAAGCGAACGTGGAATACAATGTAATAAAAAATAATAATTAATATATGAAAAATATTTCCCAGCATTTCTAGTATAAAATAACATTCAGAAATTCCAATAAGCTTTGTGATTTATTTCTACATTTTTATTGCGATTTTATATTTTACGTTTTCCTTGTATTTTTTATCGTTTCATTTGTATGGAAATTCATTAAATTTAAGTGCATTGTGACATAACCGTTAAGCTGCGCATTCAATTACACGCATAAATTATACGCCAACGGCAGGGGCATGCGCATATGCAAACTAGAGAAAAATGCACACACGCGCAGCAATTTCTTTCACACATACGCACAAACACAAAAGCAGCGCTTGGCAGCGGTGTGTGCGCTAACCATGCCACGCATGCGCACAACGCCCGCTTCGAATAGAGCGCGGCCAGCACTTTTTATTGAGTCGCTCATAAAGTTGCTTTGAATTGATTTGTTATTGAATTCTTATGCGCCATAATCAATAAAATCAGTTCATTACAAACCGCGCGCAGCATCGCCGACCGTCTCTCACCAACTCACCTAGTCCGATCGCGCCTGCACTTGCCAGTGCTTCGTGTGTTTGTTGGTGTTTTGTGGTCGCGCGCTTCTGCTTTGCGCTGTCAAGACGATCTTGAGGTTCCTCTGAGATTTTTACGAGGTTTTGAGTTGTCATAAACTTTTGTATCGTTATTTGGCTATAACTTATTGGTGCATTCTGGGCTAGATTGCAGCCACATAAATGCATTCAGTTATATACTGATGGTATTTATGCTTGTGCATAAGCTTACAATGACAACTAATAATAAGTAAGTAGTTGTAATGTGCCCGGTATTTGTTGGCTTGAATGTTGTCTTTGTTGCACTTAAGCAAATGGTCATGAAATAAAATTTGTATTATGTTTGGCTTAAATCTTTAATGAATATCGCTATTTAATAGTGTTTAAACCACAAACGGTTCTTTACTGAACTTAAAGCGCTTAATTTGTATTTTATGTTGTCAGCTTTATTTCATTATTTTATTATCGAAAACTAGAAATGCTTGAATATATGAAATCGATGGCCAATAAATCAAAATACTGATTGTATAGAAATTAAAATATTATTTTCGATTTTTGTGGGCTGATCAACAAGTTCATTCATAATTTTTTTGACCTAAGTGGATTCAAAGTTCTTAGAGACTCTGCACTTTCCTAAACAGATATCTGAAAGAAAATGTAGCATCATACGTATATTGGATGTGATTCCTATCGTGTTTATGACACACCTACCTAACATACCGAGTAAAAAACAATGACGAGAATGAGTTATGGCACAAATTCGGCTGCTGTAATGGAAAAGCAACTCAGTTCTAAAACAGCAATTCGCCAACCGAATATTTCACACTCCTGCTCCACACAAATGAAAGTCTTCGTATTGTTTTCTTGCAATGTTAAATTGATTTAGCAAACGTAGGAACGTGGCTAATTATACTGAGGAACAAAAGCGCGATAAGGAAGTGACGCTTGCTCAAGGAAGGACGATTCATCAAATGGCAACAATAAAGAATTTTACTTAAAATTTTGCAGTTAAGGTGTCATAAAGAATCGATTATAGGAAAATAATATTTAAATCAAAATTATTATTGTATTGAAAACCCGTCTAAAAATGATCTAATCTCCAAGCTCTGTTAATTCTATGCGGAAAATTTTATGGCGAATATATCATTGATATATGGAGTAATACAATAGAAATACTGTAATAATTAGACAAATGAAAGGTGTTTAAAATTCTCAGATAACTCAGTTTCGGCTTTTCAGCGCCTACAGAAAGGCGCTCTCGGCATTTCTGCTATCTATGGATACAAACTCAACAAGCAAGTAAACAGTTGCGCTAAGCCAAAGCCAAAAGAGCATAAAGTGAGCCTGGAAGCGGCAGTAACTAAATTCAATGCTTCAAATCTTCCTCTGGCGCTTGTAGCTTTTGCGCATATTTTAGAATACTGTAGTTCAAGTTAAAGTATTTCGAGCATAAATTATTTGCTGTTGTAAACAAATTACCAAAAATTATATTGTTGCTTTACTGATACGTGGAACCCAAGTTCTACAAGGATGGATATATGATAAGTGATACTTTGATCAGTTGGTCAGAGATAACGCCTTAGGAAAAATATCTGACCGAACCATGTTTCACACCAATTTTATACTCTTGCAACATAATGGCCTTGAATTCGTGATAGCGGGTATATAAATTATTAACTTGTAACCTTGTTAACCTATACAAAGTTTTCCGACTTAGTGAAATCGAATGATCTGGATATAGTATGGTTTCAAAAGTTCATTACAAAGAAAGTTGGCGTCAAAAAGAACATAAAAACTCAAGAAATAAATAATGCTGACTCTTGAAAGTTGTTTCGTTGTTGTTTTTGCATGCCTTTGCTTACTTGCTCAGTTGACTTTTAAGGACAAGTAGTCTGTGCATTCAAAATTAAAAATTTCCCATACTAGTTGGTTAATATTCACTCTCTTCTAGCACTCACTAACAAGAAACAAAGTCTTCATTGAGCACAAATTTATTAACTTACAAGCTAATTGTCCGACTAAAGCTGTAGCCGACTTATCACTAACACGATCTCTGGTGGCCTCTAGAAATGTATGTCAACGCCAGCACAAATCACACAACACTACTAAACTTTAATGAGAAAAACGTTGCATTGCATTGCAAGCAAATTCTTAATGAAAACGTAACAAACGGAACGTTTGGAATGCAAATTACAAACAGCGGGTGGCCTGTCAAGCCAACCAAATGCAAAACAATTTTATTTGCCACACACAAAAACATGCAAGCTCATACACATATATTTATACAAGTCGTACATATGTTGCGGTGCATTAACGGCACTGTGAAGGCAACGCGAGAATGGTACTGTAATTTATAAAATGCCAACAACTGAAACGACTGCGAGATATTCATAAGCAATTCCAAATGCAACAACACAAAGTATGAGTTCTTATTTAATTCATAAATATTTTAATTTTATTTTTTTAGTTTTTTATGTTTTACTTTTAGATATGTTATTTTGTGTTGAGGTTGTATTTGAAGTTGAAAAATTTTTATTAAGTTATCAAAAGTGACTAATTGCGGGTGTGTACCACAGCTTGTTGAGTGTTTTTTGTGTCAAAGCTTTTGGCTTGACATTCTAAGAGCTGAACGAGTGACTCGTTTGTAAACAAAAGATTTAAGCAACGAACTTATTTCGACTAAAATTAAATAGAGTTATATACTTGTACTGTACGCAATTATATAAGTATACATGTCTAAATGAAAGATAATAATAATTTATGATAAACTATAAATATAAGTATGCACATCTAAGTCCTTTTTAATGCAAAAACAAGAAAAACCTTAACTTTAGCCGCACCGAAGGTATATTATTATAACAACTAAACGTATAACTAAATCTGAAATCGCAAGCGGAAAACGTTTTGCCCAGCAACGGAAATGGTGGTCAATGATGGCGAGATTTCCGCAGATGGCAACGCGTTTTACCAAAATTTATACGGCAAAGCATGAAAAGTCGTCTGCATTCAAGAAGTTTACATGTAATTGATACCACCCAAGTATGGCATGGCAGGCCAGTCTCAGCAGCGTATCCTTGGCGCTATGCTCATGCGTATTTAATTATGGAATAAACATGTATGAATTTCTTAACGAATACTAGATTAAAATACTGCAGAAGTTTTGCATTAAGTTTAAATTAAATATTCAAAAGAGCTGTTGTAATGCCTTAGTGGCCGGAAGTCGCGTTCAATTAACTGGAATGGATTGAGAGAACGACAACAAACATTACTGCTAGTGTCCAATCCAACTGTGCATATTTCTTATAACATCATTGGCTTTTAATGCCATCAACTGCTGTTCTGTTCTACTGTCGATTGTTTCTAGTCTTTTCGCCGCTGTTGGCATTCGTGAAGCAGCTGCTTGATGCGCTTTTGCAGCTTCTTACATTTGTATGCTTTTAAAGCAATTACGATTCATAAATTAATGTTTTTATTATCTGTAGTGCTGTGTGTGACAACAGTTTTAACTAAGTATACTAATTAGCTAATTTCATTAGGATTTTAATTAAAATATATCTTTAAAAGCTTTCATGGTAGATTTCACAATTTTTAGTGCGTTTTTATTAGTCAGCGTAACTATTAAAATATAAACATAAGATATCTGCCAATGCTTTCAAATTTATTAATTAATTATGCAGATGCATATATATGTCTAATGTTCGTATTTGATGCGCGAAATTTTGATTTTTTTCCCACATTACCCTGGTTAATTAGCCCTCTTTCGCTAAGGTTTTCTGAAATCAGTAATTGAAAACTGTCACTTGCTGGATATAAGACAACGCTACTTAAGCATTTCTTGTATAGTTCGAAGTAGTCCATGCACTATTTCTTCTAACTCGAATAGTTTTCATTTTCTAGGTACCGAATATTTGGATCCCAGTACCTATAGTTGACTTGTTACCGCAAATATCGACCAATGTGTGAGATATATAATAAAAGTTCAAGGGAAATCCTTTCCTGATAATGTCAAAATGGTTTGAATCGGGTCAATACTTTCTTTAGCTCCCATACACCTATTACAAGGATTTTCGCACTTCCAGGTGACTTTGTACCGTATATATCGGCCAACGTGTGATTTATCTCAAGGAAAATGAGAGAGTGTGCTTTACAGTGTATGTTTGTGATTAAACCAGATAAAATTGGGCGAAAACTTGACCTAGCCCCAATTTTTCCCCAAACATTTTTCGTTTGTATACTATTTGAAAATATTTTACAGAATATGTAAAATACTTAAGGTTTCCATTCAATTCATTCTTAATAATTTCTATTAAACTATTCTTCTTCCTTTTCTTTCAGGTAAGTTCGAATCGCTGGCTGTACCGGAGTTAACGCCACATACCAGATAAGTAAAGAAAGTCATTACAAGCTTAACAAATTTATTGTGAGCTTGTTCATATCAGACATTAAATGCATACGAATTATTCAATTAAGAACGCTAATGCAAGGCTTACAATGTTAGCGACATTAACTGGATATTTTATATTAGTAGAAATGCAAATGCAACAGGAAATGTGCAGCAACAGATTGCTGAAGGGAGGGCGAAGAGTGAATTGCAAAAAAGCAAAGTCCAGCCCTTTGCTGACATAAAATGGTGTTTCAACACAGACTTATGTCTTTTTTTACACTAAGGTGGCTACACTCACTCACACTATACTAACGGCAACCAATGATGAATAGTTGTTGTTGTGATTGTGTATGATTGTCATGTCAACGCTTAAATCGCACATGTTAATATGGCTGACAAAATGCCGGCTTGGATGAAGGGACGAATTACTTCAGCAACTCCAGCTAAAGCAAAAACTCAGATAGAAACCTTCACATGAATATACAAATTCTATTCTATATACATACATGTACATATATCTGTATGTACAGGGATTAAGTAAGCTAAGGTGGCAGCTAATTTGCTGTAACGCTGGGAAAAAAACCTCAAACCACAAAAAATATATGAGAAATATAACGAAAAGGGAAATGATCAGAGCAGCGACCACGCAATAAGAGTAAGCCTGGCAGCAGCTAAACAGAAAGGCAAAAGAACAACAAAAGCAACGGCATAATCAACAGTGACCCCAACGAAAACAAGCTCCGAGAAAAAGACACACGGCCGTGTAGTGAGTGAACTGACAAAAGATATGGCCGCATATATTATATCACCACAAATCATAATTACCCAACGACATGCCACCAACTGCAGACAAATGCTGGCCTAACACACATGCACGCACACACACCAATACATTGAAAGCGCTTAATACATGCCTACCGCGCTGGGTAAATGAATAGGTGGAGTGCTACCAGTCGAAAAATGTACCTAAAAAGCGGCAACAACTACAAGCTAAGCGCTGCGAGTGCCACTTAATGGCAGCTATGGCAAAACCCACAAGAGCAACAACAACAAGCACGTCATTTGCAGCGCCGCAGTAGCAGCAGCGCTAGTAGTGGCAACAAATAAATACGAAAACAACAACAACACAGTGTTTGTAAGGCGAAATAAAAAGCAGAAAAAACACAAATATTACAACAAAAACAGCAATGAGAAGCCATTTTAAGTTTTTGTTATTAAAACACTGCGCAAGTTCGACGCTTAAGTCTTTCGTTTTGACTGGACGACGCTGGCCTGCCGCTGCCACTAACTCTGCTGTCGTCTTTTTTGTTTGCGCCGGCCGTCCGTCCGTGCGCAGCGCCTTCATTCTATATTCATTTCGTTCTTATGTTTTGTTTTACTGTCACTGCCACCGTTGTTGTTGTTGTACTTTGTAATATGAAGTATGAGTTGAGGGCTTTTTTTCTTTTTTCATTGTTGCTGTCGGTGCCGTTGGTGGTGTTGATTGTCGTTGTACCGCCTCATTGTCGGTCTGAAACTGTTGAGTGGCTGTGTTTGTTGTTTTATTGCTTTTCTCTCGTTTTGTTTCTGTTTTTAGCATTTATTTAGTTTTGTTTTTCCCGTTTGTTGTTATTTTCTTTTCGCTTTGGCAAGTTGGCCATTTTGGCTCAAGAAACTTGAGTGAAATTTGACGTAGTGCTGTCAATGTGACAGTTGTTGCTGTTGGCACATCTTTTTTCTGGTTTCTTCTCATTGGCTTGCCGCTAATGACACTTGCCCACTTACGGCTTATTCGCTGCCAAATTACTTTACTTCAGTCATATTTGCAGATATTTGCGTGATTTTGTGTGCTTGGGGGGCACCGAAAACTAGTTTCGAACAATTCGAAAAAAAAAAATATTTTGTATAGGAGGAACTAATGTCAAATATTATTGCGCTATTTATAAGATTATATATTTTTATTTTTTTTTTAATTTTTATTGCTAGAGCACGATCCAGCAATATTTTAAAAATTGTTTTTTTTTTGGATTTCAGGATAAAACAATAAAAATTTACTAATTTACTTCAGCCTTAGAAGTGTCCGATCATGCGGATGTAATGGAAATATTTACGTTTCTATTTTCAAGCTAAATGATTTCTGTAGATCGTTGAAGTTTCAGTCAGCAATCGCTGAATCTCATTAACTTTTTTTTCGTTGTTGGATTCTCTCACATCCTGGAGTTTTTTCACAACATCTTCTTAAAGGTTTTCTTGCAATTCTACATTTTGATGTAATGCTTGTTTTGATATCCACATATTTGCAGTTTACCTATTAAAATATCAACTTTTTCACAAATAAATGTCTTCTTTCTCAATGTGATATATTTAGACCAATTTAATTATTTTTTGTGTATATTTTCGATGCAATGTATGAATTAAACAAGAAAGGCCTAATAGGTCAATGGAAAAGTCCCCGACTTTTATTTTAAACTTGAATTATGTCTATTTTATTTTGAAAACAAGGCGAAATATTATTTATTCAAGAATTTATTACTAAAATTGTATTCACATTTAATTACCTTATCTTATATTATCTATTATAAATCGCTTTCAAAATTATTAATTTGTGAGTTATATGATTTTGAGTGAAGCAACTTTTTTTATTTTGAAAAAATGTATAAAAAGGAATGACGCGTATTGATATCATGTTGCTTTTTGAATGGGAAAAATACTGTTGTAGCAAAACCCTGCAACCATCAAGGATTGGTGTGGTAAGTTGAGACGTGGTGAAATTAACACAGTGAACGCAGGGACGCTCCAAAGACGCTGTTAGAAAAGAGAAAATGAGAAAAGTCCAGAAAGTAATTTTGAATAATCGTAAATTGAAGTTATTCAAGGGATGTACATAGATTATATCATTCATGAATATTCGGGTATGAGAAAGCTATGTGCAAAGCGCCCGAGCTCACTTTTTACCAAAAACAACGGAGAGCCGATGCTTCGGAGCACTGTTTGGATATGTTCGCGATTTTGTATCGATGTCGATGAATAAAAAACGGCTTTATCATTTCACTCCGAAGTCCAATCAACAGTGATCCGATGAACCTGCTGCCAAAGCGTGGAAAAAAGCAACAGTCAGCTGACAAGATTATGTTATCAGTGATTGCTCATGAGGACGCTCATGAAATAATTTTTATTGGCTAAAATGAAAAAAGGAGTCCTTCAAGAGCGACTAAGTATTACATAGCGTTCTTGGACCGTTTGAAGGATGAAGTCACCGAAAACGGCCGCATTTGAAGTGTCACAAGTCTGTGAAAAGAAGACTCTTTAATCGAACAGTTGTGAGTTTCAAGACAGTTAGACCCAGCGATATTATCAAAGGGTTCCCAAATTTCGGCAGCTCTTTTGATTTTTCTCTTGTTATTTTATTATCAGGAAACAGACGATAGTAAATATCTGAAAAATTAATAGTAATAGGTTCAGTTTTTGACTTGTAGGTTTGAAAAAACTGATTTATTTTTTATTGTATTAAATATATATCGAATTTTTTAACATACTTTGGCTACACAAGAACTCATTTAACCCAATGCGTTGCAATAGTACTTCGCTCTATTTGCTTTCTCTCTCTCCCCCTATGTTTATCCCTTTCACTCTATCTTTTTCTCCTCTCTTGGAGCTTACTAGTGTTTTGAAACTTTTATTGTTATTTATCTTTGAGTTGGATATATTTATATCAACAATTTTTTAGGGAGTTATATCCACTTGTGTATTTCAAATATTCGATTGCTTAGATATTAGTCGAATGTAAAGAAATTTGAGAAAAATTTGGAAAAAATTTAAACTAGATCTGGCAGATAGTTTCGGAGAATTATTTTATTTGTAAAAAAATAGTATATAGCTTAGTCGGCTCTCAAAACTATAAACCGTTTTTATCGCAATACTTTTTTCAGAGTTGGAGAGAAAAAATTCGTCGAAAGGTCAAGATGGCTTTGCACAATTGTTGGGGCAGTTTGACAGTTCTTCCAACATACTTATTTAAATTAGCTTTTAATGTTTGAAATGACATAACAGTGCTTAATGACAAGCTTTTCAGTTCATACTTTTGTGCCATTTTTCTCCTGCAGAAGTTGGTTATTTTCAATTTCGCAAATCTGCAACGGTGTTTTTCTATGCCATCGTTTGGTATGTTCCACAACTGAGTTAATAGCTTAGCGCGGAGAAATAGAAACCGGAAAAGAACAGAAGAATTCAGGCTGATGTTAGCTAATTTTCTATTTATGCAAAAACATGTGTAATTATACAAAATTGAGATCATCAAAAACGAATTAATCGCAGAACTCAGTAGCACACGCTTTTTGCTTTGTTCAGCACGAAATGAAATACAAATCTTTTGCTAATAAGAGTGTGCAATTATTAACTCATTTTTCGCAGAGAATGGCTGAAGCGTCAAAGGCATGTCAAGAATGAAGCTGCTGGCAGCTGTGCTTGTTGGCTGCCGCGTTCATAACGGAGTGAAGTCTTACTACTGGTGCAGAGCTTTCGGGTATAGCTAGTGACTGACAGCGACCACTAGTTTTTTCCTAGTAGCATTGCCGCTATTTGCTACGGTAGCAACATTGTTGACATGCTTTTCGTGCCGCAGCGAACGCCAAAGGCTCTTGGCACCAGTTGGAAAGGAGCTGAATGGTGTCTATCAGCTGGCTTAGTGGTTAAAGGACGCTTCTTTGTGTGCGTTTGTAAATAGTTACTTCTATATATATGGGTAATGTACAGTAGGCAGTGTATCACAATACTTCATACTCCTTCTTGGTATGAAGTTTTCTTGTAGTCTAGTTATACAATTCTAAATATTTAAAAAAGCACGAAGAACTCAGCGAATATTCTATTGTTTTACACAGTTTGAACAAACGTCAGCCACTCAAGATGAATCCTTTTATAAAGTTATATATTATTGCCTGTGAGGAAGAGCAATAGAATATTTTTTATTGTATGAAACAACTATTATATTGAGATTCGAATACAAAATGACGAATCTTGGAACAATCTTCGGATCCACTTTTTGAAAAGACCCGCGAAATGAAAAACTTAATCTAAGTCTTCATCAGAATTTCTTGCAAAGCTAGTGTTTCATATAAAAATTAAAGAAAAGACGGACTTGTTACCAAATTTTGCTGTTTTGACTGTTAAAAAAATTGCTAAAAAACAAAAATTTTTAGTTAGTGTTTGAGCTAACCTTTCTATGAAGATGAAATATGAAGTTGGATACGTACAATGATCTCCAGGTAACATATTCACACGTTTTTAAAACAGCAATTTTGGGAAGAACGAGCTTGAAGTTTTGCGTGCTAGCCCATCGACACCAAAGCGACTTGAACAAGACAAAAAGTGTTTGCACTATTCTAGCAATAGAGTAATGGTTTTAGGATCTTCAATTATAGCTTAAACCAATACACAATATTTTTTAGAAATCTTAGAATCCATAGAAATTAGAATCCAGCATATTTTGCAAATAAAAAAAAATAGGTATGAGTCCCGCGGAATATCGAACAAAAATTTGAAATTTATTGGCAATGTTTTAGAGCTGTCTTAAAATATTAATAAGATAAATACATATTTACTCAAGATATTTTAAGGACTATGTATGGGTTGAAAGCGTGAGTTGTCAATAATAGATCAAATAATTTTTTTTATTGGATGCAAGTGATTCTGACATAATTTACTCATCTTTGTGCGTTACGGCAACCCCATTTTAGCAAAAGGGTCGGCCGCGCCTTTAATTAGAATCACAGCCAGTCCGTCTTATTAACAGAAATCAAAGAGAAAAATAAAAAATTAAAAAAAAAGTTAAAATAACGGTAAAACACATATTTTTCAAATATTAACTACGGACCCTTTAAGTGTTTTAATGACGTGTGGCGTTGAAAGACGCCAACGCTAATGCTGGTTAACAGATCATTAGGACATTATCAATGCTTAGTACCATATATTTATATTCGCAAATGCGCACGTTTGAGTGTATGTGCGCTTTTGCCATTTGCATATAATCGTGTGCGTGCTTGTGATGTACAATTTTTCGGGCGATGCCGTGCCGAAGTTCAATAAACTCGCAAGGATCGCTGCGCATCGCGGCAAGATAGCGTCAGCTCAGCGAGATATGGCAAGAACGGCAACACCCTACAACGCCACTGCAACTTTATACGTTTATACTTGCAACACTATTTGTGGCAGAGCGCGGGCATTGCCTGCATTTTCAGCAATTTTTTCGCCAGCAACAGTGTTTGCCATTACCGTGCCCCAATCGTCGAGTGTTTGCATTCTAAAGTGATGCATTTTTCTAATATACACACGTACCACTTATAGCTGCAACAACGCACCGCTGCAACATCGTGCGGCAGCGAAACTGTTACGAAGCTGAGCGCTCCCCGCTCTCGTCAACATCTCTTTTTGTCTTAGCTTCCATGCCATTTTCCATCCTAAGTATCCAATCGTATTTCCCTCAGCGTATATATATGTGTGTGTGCCTTTGTGTGTTTGCAACTTGTGCGCATTTCCGCCGTTAGCATTTCTTCTATTGTTTATATAGTAATCTTGTTTGTTGCCCAATGTAATTGTGTATTTTATATTAGCTTCTTGTTGTTGTTTTTGTACATTTTTGGTGTTGATTCAATTAGTAAATATCTCCTTAGCATGCAAACTCACTTAAACAGCAATAGCAACGGCAACGGCATCCGAAAGATCAGCCGCTGTAACAACAACAACAACAACAGCAAACATGAACAGTCATAAACAAAAACAAAAGGCAAGTACGCGGTCGAACAGCTTGCGCGGTTGAGCCGGCAGCAGTCAGGGGCCGCCGAGATAAATCTCTTTTAAGGAAAATTGTGGCCCGCAAAGGCAGCAGCAGCAGCAGCATCAGCAGGCAGATATTTATCGGCGCGACAATGTTACCGCGGCTCTTGTGCTACATCTGTGTGTGCGGTGCACTAGTGATGCGGAAGGCAGTCATGGAGCCTATGGGGCTAATACTAATCGCTAGTTGCACACTCACACACATATATGCAAGTATTAAACTAAATATTTGCTAAAACGCAGGCGGTCGCGGGTAACGCGTTGCGGTGCTGCGCTTTTGTGGAGATAGTGAAACTTTTGCACATGCAAATTTCTACGCTATCACCGGCTCTCTTGCCCCCACGCGCCCCCAAATTGCTATCGCTATGGAGTCTGCGCTGCGGCGAGTTGCCTGTTTCGTTATGCGCATGCGCACGCGCATTTGACCATTACCCCACTAACTAACTGGTATTGACCAAAAAGCCACCAGTCGGGGCAACTAGCCGAACTAGCTGTCTAGCTAGTAACTAGCCGCAGGCGATTAACTGCGTTTCGTGTAAGCGCAGCTTTGAATGCGTGTGTATGTGAGTGCAAATATGTGCAGTCTACTTGTATGTCGTTGATTTGGTGCCGTGCAGTGTTGCTGTTTGCTATTTGCATAATGTGCGCATAAAAGAAAGTTGGAAAACGAAACGATTAACTAGATATAATATTATTTGCACTGCCCTGTTCTCGAACGGAAGTTTGTGATTTTCTCAAACATATTTATTTTATTTCCAATATTTTTTAACGTTTTTCAAAAGAAAGTAAAATTTTATTTTTTTAACTTAAAATTTAAAAATTTGTAATTAGCCTAAGACGGCATTCAATTAGTGGGATCTTAAAAAGGAATTTTATGTCTGAATATCTTTCCCACAAACAGATAGACTCCTAAACGCTTCACTATTTAGTCTGAAAAAAAATGTTCAGATATTTATTTAGTACTATCTCTGTTGATATACAGAGCGATTTAGCTAACCTAAAGACAGCGTTGTTTAATATACTATATGACACTTGCAAAATAATAGATTATAGATACACTGTGTATCAACCGCTGAAAGATATCTCCAATGCTACACCTTTCGAAAATATTTGGCTTTTCCAGTGACATTACGACCGAATTGGTATAAGAGAAGAAGTTCCATCGCAGTGAGGGATGAAAAACCTTCAATGTATGATCATTCTGCTTTTATAATTTCCACGGTATTTCATATGGCTTGAACCAAAACGACGGTTTAGCATTGCCACACCTTTGAAAATTTTGACTAGAAGAAAAAAGCAAACCAACATTAGGGTTTTCCCAAACTACACGAAATCAAGAAGTTGGAAAAATAAAAATAAAAAAGAATTGCCATCTGTTTAAAAAAAACAATAAATGGTTCAAGTCAGCTAGGGTTTAGAAAACTTGTAGTACAAAATAGTTTTAAAAAGGGTTGCCACCCATACAAGTTTATTTTATTCAATTATGTTGAAGCATTCAATGAAAAATTAATATTTGAACATCAAAGGTAACTTAATAATATACCTAAATACATAAGACCGGCAAGTTTTTCGAGAAATAAAAACAATAAAATCAGTTTTCCATATTCTTCTTTTTTACTGGCGTAAAAATCGCTTACGCGGTTATAGCCGAGTTAACAATAGCGCGCCAGTCGTTTATTCTTCTTGCAAGGTGGCGCCAATTGGACATTCCAAGCGAAGCCAGGTCCTTCTCCACCTGGTCTTTCCAACGGAGTGGACGTTTTCTTCCCCTTCCTCTGCTTCCTCGGGCGGATACTGCGCCGAATACTTTCAGGGCTGGAGTGTTTTTATCCATTCGGACGACATGACCTAGCCAGCGTAGCCGCTGTCTTTTAACTCGCTGAGCTACGTCAATGTCGTCGTATATGTCATACAGCTCATCGTTCCCTCGAATGCGATATTCGCGATGGTCTACGCGCAAAGAACCATAAATCTTTCACAGAACCTTTCTCTTGAAAACTCGCATCGTCGACTCATCAGATGTTGTCATCGTCCATGCCTCTACAACATATAGCAGGACGAAAATAATGAGTGACTAATAGAGTTTTGTTTTTGTTCGTCGAAAGAGGGCTTTACTTCTCAATCCGGTTTTGAGGCTGACGTTGCTGTTGTTATCAACAGTGACGTGGGAGCCTAGTCGCGAGGGCGACGACTGTTTTTTTGATGACAGGAGATATTTCGTCTTGCCGTCGTTCACTGTCAAACCCATTTGCTTTGCTTTTTTCTCCCAGTCTGGAAAAAGCAGAATTAACGACGCAGTTGTTGAGGCCAATGATATCAATATCATCGGCTTACAGAGGTCCTTCTCGACGGACCTTTTGGTGTTTCTCAACGTCAGTTTACACAGCCGTATTAATTTTCGGGGATACCAAAATCAGACATCGCGGCATAGAGGCACCTCCTTTCCGTGCTGTCGAAAGCAGCTTTGAAATCGACGAAGAGGTGGTGTGTGTCAATTCTCCTTTCACGGGTCTTTTCCAAAATTTGGCGAATGTTGAATATCTGGTCGGTTGTTCATTTACCTGGTCTAAAGCCACACTGATAAGGTCCAATTGGTTTCACACAATAGGTTCGATAGAACCGTATACGCGATGTTAAGGAAGCTTATCCCACGGTAGTTGGCGCAGATTGTGGGGTATCCCTTTTTGAGGATTGGGCAGACCACATTCAAATTCCAATCGTTGAGTATGCTTTCGTCCGACCATATTCTACAATGAAGCTGATGCATGCTCCTTATCAGTTCTTCGCCGCCGTGTTTGAATAGGTCAGCTGGAAATCCATCGGCCCCTGCCGCTTTGTTGTTCTTCAGACGGGTAATTGCTATTTGAACTTCTTCATGGTCGGGCAATGGAGCGTCTTCTCCATTATCATGGTTTGGGGAATCGGATTCGCCTTCTCCTGGCGTTGTACTTTTACTGCCATTCAGCACGCTGGAGCATTGTTCTCTTCATAACTTTAGTATACCCTGGGCATTAGTCACTAGATCACCTCTGGGAGTTCTGCAAAAGTATGCTCCGGTCTTGAAACCTTCTATTTGTCGCCGCATCTTTTCGTAGAATTTTCGAGCATTACCCCTGTCGGCCAGCTTATCAAGCTCTTCTTACTCACGCATTTCGGCCTCTTTCTTCTTCTGTCTACAAATGCGTCTCGCTTCCCTCTTCAACTCTCGGTATCTATCCCATCCCGCACGTGTAGTGGTCCATCGTAACGTTGCGAGGTAGACAGCCTGTTTTCTCTCCGCTGCGACATGACACTCCTCGTCGTACCAGCTGTTCTTTTGCACTTTCCGAAAACCAATGGTTTCGGTTGCAGCTGTACGTAAGGAGTTTGAAATGCCGTCCCACAGTTCCCTTATACCGAGTTGCTGATGAGTGCTCTCAGAGGACAGAAGTGCAAGTCGAGTAGATAATAGTTCGGCTGACTGTTGTGATTGCAGCTTTCCAACGATGAACCAACAAGACAGTGGTCTGAGTCAATGCTATGAGCTCGGAGCGTAGGTATATCTAAACCACTGGAGACATATCTTTCGTCTATCACGACATGATGGATCTGGTTGGTGACTTTTCGATCCGGAGACGAGGTAGCTTGGTGAAATTTTCTATGCTGGAACCTAGCACCACAGATAACCATATTTCGGAACCGACGAATTCGATCAGTCTCAACCCACTTCGGGATGTTTCATCGTGGAGGCTGAATTTACCGACCGTAGTGCCAAAGATACCTTCCTTGCCCACCCTGGAGTTAAAGTCATCAAGCAAGATTTTGATATCTTGGCAGCTCTCACAGGTGCGCTCCAAGCGCTCATAGAAGGCATCTTTGGTCACATCATCCTTTTCTTTCGTCGGGGCGTGGGCGCAGATCAGCGATATGTTGACGAACTTCGCTTTGATGCGGATTTTGGCTAGACGTTCATCCACCGGGGTGAATGATAGTACTCGGCGACGGAGTCTCTCTCTCACCTCGAATCTCACACCAAATTTGTGCTCCTTTATATGGCCACTGTAGCAAATGCCACAAGGACCTACTCGCCTCAGTCCTTGTCTTGTCCATCGCATTTCTTGGACGGCGGTGATGTCAGCCTTTATTTTCACGAGGACATCAACCAGCTGGGCAGCGGCACCTTCCCAATTAAGGGACCAAATGTTCCAGGTGCATGCCCTCAAATCGCAATCCTTATTTCGTTTGCCATGGTCGTCATCAAAAGGGGGGTCTCTCATGTGATGCTGTTGGAAATTTTTCATTGGTGGCGATTTTCACGTGGCGGGTTCCAAACCCAGCGCAAGACCCTGTGGAGGGGATGTTTCACCTTCTCACTTTAGTTCGCCTTCAAACGAATGTTCTTTGGCTACCCAGAAGATATAGATGTAAAAGAATCGTTTCTGGCCACTCCCAAGTTAATGTCGATCAGAGAACTTTCCTCACTTGCGTGAACTTCTACACATTACGCCATCCTCCAACATCTATATTATGAGATGAAAAATTATACAAATTAATATTTTTTTTAATATCTTTATGAAATGAAAAGTACAAACTGTTACTTTATCTGTGAGGCTTTGAAGTATTTCTGCGCTCCTTGTGCGACCATGCTTCATGCCACAAACTCTACAATAATATTACAATAGTTTCTTCAATCATTATTCTTACGAGTATACCATAAAATTACTGACTGCGCAAGCTCAGATAGTTAATGAAATTATTAAACGCTTAATCGGCAATCATCAGCAATTTGTTGACCTCATAGTTCGCCAACTCACTTGCGCTTGCATAGAATATGAACATATGTATTTGTGCCGACCATCGCACGCAGCCATTTGCCTGGTGGCATGCTACAAATGGGAGTTTTTGTGGCTGTTGCCAAAAAGGTTAACATCATTATAGCACCTTGCTGCACCGCCGAGAATGCTGCCACCATGTGTTGCGCAACATATGACTTTTCATAGACGACGTAAGTATTTAGTCGTGTGTGCATTTGTACTACCAAAAAAATTGTTAAATGCCAAAACTCTTCGTCGCACTTCACTCGTCACTCGTGTGGCAAGCGGCGCGAGGGCTTGGCAATTGAATCAGCCGTCTAAGCAGCGAAAGGTTGCCTTTTGTATATACATATATTCGCAACAACGTGCAGTCACACGCTACAAATTACTCTGTTATCAATAGAATGCTTGCTTTGAGAGGGAAATACCAAAATTTAAAACGCTTACCCCACTACGACTCGCCCGAGGGCCTCCGCCGCTTGCACTTTTATCTCTGCTGCTTAATGACTCCACGCTTTGGTTATTTGAAATCAATCGCTTCTCTTTAGTGCGAGTACTTCGCCACTCGCTGGTTTTCGTGCCACAAATGGAATTATTTTCAGGTCGCTCAGCTACATGGACCAATGATTGCTGAGTTCACCCTGAGTGTTATGGCTTTTTAATGTGTTCACTGATTGCTTCGAAGTGGCTGTTAGTCGGTTGACGTAAGTGCTCGAAAGGGCACTGTTCAGTGTTCAAAATTTAAGTTTTTGCTATTTTTGTTTGAATCAAGCATATAAGCGCAATCTGCTTTCCACCTGCCACTATTGACCCAGTCGTAGCGAAATTCATTTGCTTTAATGATATTGTTATTTGTAAGCTTGAAATATGAAATTATGCTACAAATGGCTTCATTCATTCATAGAGTAACGGTAAAGTGTGAGTTCGTGTGAGGCTAAACGATCAGCTTAGCAGTGGATACTGATTTAGTGTTTAATATATGCTCAAGATACTCTCGTATTTTGATAGTTATATGTTTTGTTCACTTTTAGTGGCAATATTGTGGTATTAAGCTTTGACTTATCAAATTACGTACAGACAATGATTTTTGGACATTGAAAAATTTATGTTCACATTTTCCCTTATTCTTTCTACCTAAATGGCAAACCTTTATAGCTTTATAGGACATAAAAGCTCTAACTCGAGTTTATTACACACCTAGACGATAAGAGTGTCGGTTTTCCATAAACACGAAATTTCAAACTTGACTCTATTTCAGGAAACACAACTCATAAAGACGGAATTTCCAGTGCTACGTGACAGTTAGACAACACTTGTGCATAAACGAGAAATCTTTAATTCGAGCTAATGACGTAATTAAAATATATATGAATGTGTTGCAAAGTACATGTTTTAAAAGCACGAAGGCTCAAACACGCGTTTATTTAATAAAAACTAGTCTAGTAGACGCAGTTTTCTAAGCAGTGAATGTGCCAAGTACAGAGTTTACTAAATACGATACTACATTCGAATGAAAATTTTAACCATCGTGGTCGAAAAGCATAAATAACCATTGCCTCCAATCCAATACTAAAACAAGAAAAAACGTTAACTTCGGCTGCACCGAAGCTAATATATCCTTCACAGGTGCATTTCTTTGAGTAACTATGTATCCAGTTTGTATGGAAGCTATATGCTATAGTAATTCGATCTGAACAATTTTTTCGGAGACTATTAAAATGCGTCAAATGCGCAAGTTTTCCACACAAAAACGTGATTCCGAACTTTCGGTTTGTATGGCAGCTATATGCTATAGTGAGCCGATCTGAATAATTTCTTCGGAGATCACATTGTTGTCTTAGAAAATAATCTTTCCAAATTTCGTGAATATTGTCAAATGCAAAAGTTTTCCATACAAGAATGAATTGATTCCGATCGTTCAGTTTATATGGCAGCTATATGTTATAGTGGTCCGATATCGGCAGTTTCGACAAATGAGCAGCTTCTTGAAGAGAAAATAACGTTTGCAAAATTTCAAACCATTATCTTAAAAACTGAGGGACTAGTTCGTATATATACAGACAGTCGGACGGACAGATAGACGGACATGGCTAAAACGACTCAGCTCAACATACTGATCATATATGTATACACTTTACAGGGTCTCCGACGCCTCCTTCTGGGTGTTACGAACTTCGTGACAAACTTAATATACCCTGTTCAGGGTACAAAGAGGTCAGTGAGAGTTCTGTCTTTGCGCTCCATCACATTCTCCTCGGACACAGCTCAGACGGATCAAACTCGAGCATTGACAGTTTATCCATTGCACAATGATCGCTGACAGGCGCTTCATGAAGACGCAGCTCAATAGCGCTGCCAAATCTATTTCACGATATACCCCACCTACCTTAGCTACAGCCAAGGTTCACTCTTGATTTCACTCACTGTTGTCGTCACTGCAAAGCTTACCACAAATTGTCGCAAAGCAAAAAGGAAATGTACAATAACAAAGCAAGAAATAAAAGCACAGCTAATCGCTACCACAATACAAAAAAAGCAACAAATAGTACATAAGTACAGCTGCTGAGCTGCGCACTCACAGCGTACTGGCATAAAAATTGCCAAGATTCCAAGCGAGCTAAACACCAACGGCCAGCCAGCGAGCCACTGTTGACGAAAAGCACAATGCGACCGCGTGCTTACCCGCGCCTGCCTCATTGGCGCACTGTTTGGTTGGAGCGCGCACGCGCACACTCGAAGAAGAGGATAAACGCAAAAGAATGGCGGCTTTTGGGCTTAAACCATTGCAATGAATTCATCGTTGACATATCTCGTTAATTTAATTTCTTATCGCAAGGATAGCATCGGCGGCGCGGCGGCAACAACGCAACAACCATGACGAGCGGCAATCGGTAATAGGCGTTCGCCGCCGCTTGGCGGCGCGTTGATTCGGCTATGCGCTAAAGGGACTTGGGACTGCCGCCATCAATTGAGTTTGGGATTTGTTTAGAGGCTTTGTGCGCTGCCGTTGTCTTATTGCCTTTGGCAGCAGGCCGCATGGTATGCAAAATAGCCAGCAAGCTTGCTTGCCTGCCGCATTGCTACACTAAGTATACCTTCCTTGCAAATCGTTTGCCCGGCCGTTTGTCACTTCGTCGGGCAGGATGTGATTCGCACAAATGCAGCCGTGCTGCCTCAGTTCGTTTGTCCCTATGTATGCGCGTACAAGTACAAGGGTGGACTGTTGAATGCGCTTATGTAGTGCTGCTGCTGTTGTTGCTGCTGGACGTCCCAAAGTAGCTCTATTGTACGACTGTGGACGTGTGTGCAACAGACGAGTTTGCCGGTTAGCCACAATAAATTTTGTCAACGATTTGTTCTTATTGCCCTCTATTGTTGCATTGTTGTTGCGCTTCTGCTAGTTTCTGTTGTTGTTGTTGTTACTAAGGCTATTACTTCGCTTTTGGGAAACAGTGTTCCAAGCCTTGTTGTTGCATATTGCAAGCTTCTGTTGCTATTATTGTCATTATTATTATAGTTATCGCGAGCGTTCGTGTGACAGTGCGCGTCTGATACCTGACTGGCTTCCTTTCTTGGCAATCTTTGGAATCCGCTCATTGCTGTTTCTGCCACTTTTCCAGCGATTTATGTTTACTTGTTTATTCCTGTGTTATTCGTCTATTGTACTCGTGTGTGTGTGCGCTTCTTCATGCGGCGCGGTGGGACAATTGTTTAGTTGGCGCAGCATCCTTTAGCCAATTGTCCAGCCAGTGGCTCTGGTCTCTCACCATCTGACACGTTGCCTAGTGCAGTTGTTGTATTGTCCCTATAGTCGCTTTCCATGAACGGATTTCGTATTTTGCGAATTGTCAGTCAATCAAACATTTGACAGCTGTTCGGTGTCATCAGTGCGGCGCTGTCGTTATTGTCGCCGACAACGCTGAGTAAACGTAAAGACACTCAGTGCTTGTGCATACAAATATTGGATCGGCGCAAGAAGAGTAGGACAAGTCGCAAGTAATGCAGTTTTAGAGATATGTTATTTAAAACCCCTCGATTGATTTGATGGAAAACTACTCATTTAATCATCAAATAATTTGGATTCAGGTCCAACTTTGGAAGGGTCTTCCGAAAGAGAGTTTCGAAATGATGGTTTAAAAAGTCAAGATTATTATTTTTAGATAAAATTTAACTAGGTATTATAATTTAGCTCATCATAATTCAAATAATTTTAAGATTTTAAGTCCAGAAACTACGAGAAAAGAATATCTTGAATATAACTTTGAGAAGGGATAGTTCAGAACCCATTCAAAATAATTCTATATTCTCAACGATTCTCTGGTGTTCCAAACGAAATCTCTTTTCAAAACTTCTGTTGAATTTAAGGAAACTAATGAACGATATTTAGATTAACCTAAATTGCGAGCAGAATAAAGCTTTTTAAGAGTGAGTGTGGCTGATAGCAAATTGGCGGTTTTTCAAAACTCTTTTAAGTAACCATATGCAAATAGTTAAGCAACGATAACAACAATAACCAAAGATTATAGAAAATGGTAAGGTGTGGCACAACGACCATATTTCCATATGGAGCCACGTTTGGTATATATAGAGGATGTGGTATTGCTACCATATAATTTTGGCCAAAAGTTCACGAATAAATTCTTCGATTCATTCTTTTTTAACAAACGATAAACCCCAAACTGATAAAAAGAGATGTAACCTTAGCGGTTGTTGCACACGAAATAAGCAATGAATAGAGCAAACATTTTAACGTATTTCAGAGTGAGGTAATTTATCAATATACCAAAAATATTTCGACAATTATACTCTTCAAACTAGTGAAATTTTAATTTATTATGTTTTTATACTCTTGCAACATGTTTCTACACTTTTGTTTACCTAACGATTGTTTGTACCACGTATGAATGATCAGGATAATGAAACGAGTTGAAATCTGAGTGACTGTCTTTCCCTCCGTCCGTTTGTGCGACTGTGCAAGCGATAACTTCAGTAAAAATTAAGATGTGTTAATGAAATGTATTGCTTTGTGGAAAAGTAAGGACGATTTCATAGATGGGCCGAATCGAACCACTGTCACTCCAATTAAACGACGACGACGAAAATCTATAAAGTGGCATAACTAAGCACCAAATTTAGAAATGAAACTGTAATTTGACGCAGGAGATTTCAGTAGCGAAAGGTACAGTTGGGTTAAAATTAAAAAAAAAAAAAAATTTAAGTACTACTATAAAAGCCCGATAAATAAACAACTAAATGCGCCATAGACATTAAATTTTACATTTGAGATGATATGGGAGGACTTTATGGAAGCAGGGTTCAAAATTGGACGATGGACCAACAACATTTTAGAGATAGAGCTACATATATGGCAACAGTTACTCCACCAATATCAACCAAACTTGATATGTAATGTTGCCTGGATATGCCTATATTCCGGTGCAAAAACAAACAATCGCTCTACATACACGTCTCCTTTCCTTATAACGCAATTAGCCATTCTTTACTTGTTAGGTTTGTTTTTGAACATACCTCATATAGAAATCTCACTGTTTGGGAAACATTGGGCTCCTCATAGATTTTTGTAAATTTTAAAATTCTCTCTTAAATATATTTTGTAAATTAAATGACAATAATGGCTCACACTCACGTATTTTCGCCCAATTTTAAGTTCATAGCAACTAATATATTTCTAATTATATCCACAAATATGTATATACAAGTATATGTATATCACAATCATAGTCAGGTTTAGGAAACCATAAAACGGAATGCACAAAAAGGTTTTACAAAATTTTACACCAAATTGTCTACACAATGAATTATGTTTACATTCTCATTAATACAAATATTATAAATTATCGATATGAGCAATTAATCTTTAATATTAAATCGTATAATGACAATTAAATACCATAATTTATGGCGTGTAAATAATTTTCACTGCGCTAATCTCGCCGCTTGAAACACGCCAACTCAAAAATTTGATTTTATTGGTACCAACATATTTGTACACACATGCATATTTATACGCACTATATAAAATCCAAAAATGTAAATAATTATGTATTTGGTCTGTGAAGTTTGGTTATTACATACATATACATATATCAAAGAGTTGGCCAGGTTGGGTTCAAAACAAAGGCGCAATTTGTTAACAGAGGAGCCTACACTGTTCGATTTTGCATAATTATTTATTCAAATTATACTCATAAAAAGAATTAATAATAGAATGATATGCTAAATAGTTATTACTCAGACACAGAAATTCTTCTTCCTTCGATTTTATGCCAAAACTAATCAAAATTACAAAAGCCTTTGCAAAAATATGTTAATGAAATATAATTTATAATATAGAATTCTTAGAAAAGAAATGTTAAGGGAAATCGTTAAAAAACTGTCATATTAAAGAATGAGAACCAATGCTTATATACTACTATGACCAAAAAATAGTAAGACTTTGCTCAGAATTTATAATTCTTAATTTATACTTCAAACCTGACGACCCCCTCAAAGTAAATAATTTCACTTTTCCTTGGCCCAAATTATCTTTCAAAATCCGATATTCCAACGATGCCATTAAGCTCTCTAACTGTTAATGAAACTTATTTGGTGAGTCGAATGCACTTTATGTACTTCAGAAAGACATGTGTATACTCAACTTAATGATTACGCACAGAAGTCACTGAAAGTCATACCAACCTAAAAAAAGATATTTCGACAAATGGGTTCTCCCGCGAAATTTAAATTAAAATGTCTTACTGTAATGCTATTGTAGAAATTGAGGATTATTTATTTAATTCAGCTTATTTTATTGTTTGAGCTTGAAGCAATTACTGATATAGTGAATTTGTATGCATTTTAATCTTAAACCAAAGAGATACCCTCCAGGAGTAAGCCAAGTAGTTCTTAGTGGTTTTAAATTCTCAAATGAACGCTTATGTATGGAACGATAGCGTATATACCAGTTCTTTCTTTGACTCGCTAAACTCTGCAGAGTGAAGAATCGAATAAGCAACTGGCATAAAGGACATAGTCTGTTGCAATGAAGAAGGCATAAAGGAAAGGGAGTATATATAAAACTTTATTTTCACATCCATATTGCCTCTTTTTTTGAAAATCTGGACAAACTGCTCCGCAGAGATTGGTTCTATAATGCATACCAAGGTAATAATAATTGAGTTTATGAGCTGTGCTATCAAATAATATTTCTCTTTACCACTCATCAATCAGCGGCCTGACCAACCAAAAGAACCAAAGAGTCACAAAGTTTTCTTTGGTATGAAGATAAGATGCAGTCGCTGGTGCTTACTATAATATAAAATGTGTAAGATTCTCCTTAATTTAGGTATAACAACGTGATGGCCTAAACGCAGAGCGTCATTTGGAGAGGAACTTATTTATGCAAGTGCAAATGATTCTAACAATTTCGTCAAGAAATTATTTTATAATTTCGACAAAAAATATGTACTACTTAGTGGATCCGGCCACGTTTTGTCGTGGTATTTATATAATAAACTATTCAATACAGTGAACATTTTAATTACGAATAAAGGCGAACACATTTTGTAGGTATAATAATCCAAGGGATTGTACTCAAGGTTTTATTTTGAATATGTTCATACAAATAAATTTCATTGGAAAAAATAACAAATTTAAGGCTTCTTTCTCAATGTCTGGTTACCAGCCCTTCTGTCCAGTTAATAACGTTGTCCGTTTGATAGATTGTACTTAAAACACATCAACAATGTGCACAGTTAAAGGATATGTCTGCTTAATAGAGCGTCCATTTAGTAAAGCTTCCACCGTATTTTTCATTTATGAATGGCTTTTACTGTCCTCTCTTTTAAGTTGGTTCCAACTGGACACAGTCTGCTAAACTTTACTAAAATCGGTTCAGTAGTTTAGGAGCCCATCGTGATTAAACAACGTGACACGTTATTTTTATATATAAAGACATACACTGTTATTATATATTAAGAGCAAATAGGTTTGGTTTCACTGAAATGCGTTTGAAATTATCGTAGCTTTATATGGCAATAAAATCCTTTGATGAACGTAATAGCAATGACTATTTTCACTTTCATCACAATGAAGGATAACAAAAAGAGGACTTAATTAATACAGTTATCTAATTTGCTACATTGGTATGTATAGAAAAAAGTACTAATTAATTGAGTCAATCAAACGGACTATCTTAAATAATAACAACCGTGTCAGAGAAGACTTGTATTTATAGACTTTCAGAGAGTTCTTAATTGAAATTTTCTACACCATGGGCATGGAAAAAAATCATTCACTCAATTAAGGAGTTATATTAAAAGCCAAAATTATAAGTAATTTTATTAGCTCTTCATTGATTCAATTATAAAATTGCCTATAGCAGTTGGTATAGATACTAATTGATTCAATTAAGGAGTTAACGCAAATAGCACCAGCTGTGTTAGTAACATTTTACTATTATGTATTTATAGGCTTTCAGTTAGCCTTTAATTAAGTCAGTTAATTGTCAATCAACGAGTGTAGAAAAAAACATGCTGAATTAATTTATTGGTTTAAATGATGATTTACAATATTAGAAGGCTTTCAGGTAGCCCTTAACTAAGTCAATTAGTAAATTGCAGTAAATACAGAAAAATAAAAATTGGATCAGCTATAGAGCTGCCTCGTATACATAAATATTCCAAAAACAATTACGGTTTTCTTTAACTAATCTTATGAAATCAGATCATCTAAATGAGCCCAATATTGACTTTATTAGACTAAAGCCCAGAGAGCCATTTCGCATTTGGTTATGAGGATAGATATAGAATATTTTTAAACGATCCACCATGTAAATCAAAATTTTTTCAGCATTATGAAGTTCACTGAGGTAAATAATATTATTGCTTCACTTGGGCTTACAAATATCTCATGAAAATATTTAATATAATTAAGAAAATAACTGCACTGTTTCTGGCTTCCAAGTGCGCATCATATTTGACATTAAAACTGGCAATCTTTTGGAGAATTTTCTCGAGCGAAATTGACACGACAACTGTTTTGTTGAAAGCTTTTGAAAACACCATTCGCAAGCCGCATGCAACGCATTTACGCACACATGCGATATTCGCGAAAAACAATTAACTTCATTACAGTCAGCTCGAGTTGTTGACATGGTAACAATGAAACCTTCAAACTTATCACAAAACGAAGAACAGTTTGTAAGAGTGAAAAAATTATTTACGTGTCTATATGTTCGAGTACATAATATACTTGTAGACACATAAGCTGGTGAATAAACTGGAAAATATATACACATACGAACATAATTATGTAGACAAGTGATGGCTGCATCAAATGCATGTACAACTAGCGTAGTTATTGCGCTGAGATATGCCGGCGTGCGCAAGAGTGTATGTGTTTGGGTGTGGAGGCGCGCACGCACGCGCAAGTGGCGGATACAGCAAGGGCCGCGCTCACCGTCGCCAATGATTGTTAGCATGAAAGCGCCCCAAAGAAGATAAGTGATCAAATAATGAAGAAAAAATAATGGAAATGCTTACAACAACAAATATTCATCAGCAATAAAAGTAAATTCAGCAGCTGAAGGTTGAAGGCTAACAAAAGAAGATGTTGCGGGCAATGATTGCTGGCGAGCAAGCAATTGCCGAGATTGGCTGATTGGACGGTTGAACAGCGGAGCGGTGAAGCGATCAGAATGGTTGAGTGAATGATGTGAGGGAAAAATGGCAGGAAAGGTGTGTATTTGCCATAATTTGCCAATGTAAATGCACCGGCGTCAGCGTCAGCGGCAAGAGCCAGCAATAAGTAGCAAACACATATACATGCTTGCAACATATTGGCAAATATGCTTATGCACATGCAACAAAACTGTTTTGGGCGTGCACGGTCACCGGTGCGTGTGTGCGTTGGCGTGCTCGCCTGGCCGGCCGTGTAGTACAGTGGTGGGCAATCAAATTTACCAACTTCATGGTTGCCTGTGTTTGGGGCACATTGTGGCCGCCATGCGATTGGTGGTCAACAAATGAAGACGCGGATGTGGCTGAAGATGTGTGCTCTCAGTATTTGCACAAATACAATGCAATATTTTCACTAAAAAAAACGGCGCACGGCGACCGAGGTCTGAATCGCTTGGCTTGATTCACTCATTCACATTGGCGACACAACACAAGCAACACGGGCAACTTTCAAAAGCGTCTCAGTGAGTAAGTGAATAAGTGACTGACTGACTGACGGACTTGCTGGATGACGTACAACTGACAGCCCGTCATCATCAAAAGCAACTCACGCAAAACGCATTTACTTATTATTGCGATTGTTGTTGTAAATAAAAACAAGAACAAAAGTTACGCATGCACTTTCTCATTATACAGTTCATAATTGCCAATATCATGATTATCATGTTGCCGCCGTTGCATCGGCGCGGCGTAACGTACTTCGGCAATTCGCTCTTCGGAGCGCCACGCGGTTGTACTACGATTTTTGGGGGCTGTATAAATATTTTCATGGCACGATACAGATCGCTGGCATTGCCATACACATAAACATTGTACGTCACTACAGCTGGACGGACACCATGTATGCGCACAACAGAATATATGTTTATACTTTTGAATATAAATGCTTTTGATTGCATTTCCTGCACGCCATGTATGCGCCTGCTGATTTGACGGAACAGTGTGGCATTTCAGTTTTAGTAGATAACTGCATCATCATCGTACAGGAAATATTTGCGTCGCAAAAACCTATGCTTGACTCACATTTTTCCGAAATCGAATATCAATCCAACGCTAGCAGAAATATCAAAGTGATCTCATCACAAGTTGGTAGGACACTTGTGGTGCTTATATATTACCTGAATCAATAAATTTTGTTTTGTCATAATCGCAAAGCGAGAAGAATATGTGAAAAACAGAATATTGAGCTAAAAACTGGATCATCCCTATAAGTGTACTGAATGTAAAATATACAAAGAAGAAATGTATTTAGAAGTCAGTTATTGATTTTATAACCGTAAAATGTCGGCATAGGAAGAGAGTATATCTATAAAATATCAAAGCGAAAGAAATTTCACAGTTAAGTCTCCAATTGTAAACTTAGGTGAAACGATTTCGTACTAAACAAACTTCTCAGATAGTTTTGTCTAGCTTGACTCAGTATTGTTTGAACACATACCAAAGAGGGAATATATTATATTTCACATTTTTCTACAATAAAAGGGAAAAAATAATACCGGCAACTGAAAATATTGACAAAATAATGGAAATAATTTTCAAACTACCATGTAAATACTGTTTCGGTTGCTCGAAAGCTTCATATTGCACAATATAGCTGGAGATAAAAAGAATAGAACATGCCATGCGAGTTAACGAAAAAACCTTATGTACAGAATTTCCATCCACCAATCGCTGCTGAATCGCTAATAAATTCGCTCCACTTCTTTGGTGGAACTGGCAGGGAATCATCTACTATGAGCTATTTCTCTAAGACCGAGCTCTTATTCGGACCTGTACTTTTAACACTTATACCATCCGAAGGAAGCAATCGTCCAGAAGCGAACAGTTGTGGCAAATAACAGAAGAAGTGTGTTCAATCAAGATAATTTCAGGCTTAACATATATATATACATATATGTATATTGACTTTTCAGATGGTTCGGGAGCTTCTGCATTCCTGACCAGGCACCAACTGATTACTACCTGTTCTTGTCTATGGTGAATGCTATTGCTGGTTTAAAATTCACCTCAAGAGCAGCTTGAGAAAATAGAATGTCCCAGCTTTTGGCCAATAGAGATAAATTTCACTAAAAAAGGCAAAGTTAATATACCTTCCAAATTCCATTCTACATATTTATGCTAAATAAACCTTCAATTAAATGCAAAAAAAATAAAAAATTGTCAATAAATTTTTAATAAAATTGTTTGCGGTTTTCTAGCACCATCGAAACACAGTGACTGCAATTGCCTTCGTGCTGCTTATTTTCCTATTATTTAGCTCTTCACTTTCAAAGTGAGGACGAACTACTTAGTCATCGTATAAGTATGTATGTATATACTAGTTTAGAATATGTCCGAATACTCGTACAACGGCAAATGCAGCTGTGAAACTGTAATGAAATCGAACGAAATCATCAGCATTGATCGACATTTGAGCCAAGTTAATAACAAAGTTGAAACCATAAAATAAAACACACTCCGCATAAAAGAAAAAATACACGCAAACATGAGCATAAAGACACTCTGCCTTTCAGAGTCTACCACAGGTATTAATAATACAACAAATGTACGCGTAAGCGCTTGCGCACGTATGCAGTATGCGGAAATCGATGCGTCTCGTATGCCGGCCGCAACTGAGTAATCGACAAGCGCGGACAAGCGAACAACACCAGAGCTAGAGCTGCATTATAGGAACGGAACATTTCGGCAGCAGCCAAACAGCCTTCCAACCATGCAGCAGAGCGACTGGCAACACGATACGAAGAGCGAAATGATTTTTAATAATCGATAAAGAAAACTGCTTAGTGGCTTTTTATAGAAGGCAGAGGCAATATCGGCTGGCGGAAAGAGTGGCAGCGCGAACAGGTAGGGCTGGATGTGGCTGGAGTAGGTCCACTCGCTCTAAGCGAAATTCTTTTGCGCATGCGAAGTACCATTCACCGCTTACGTACGTATGGATGTGTGTGCGTGCGTATGCGGACTATTAGTATGCATGGAGGCGCATTAAGTGCGCTGCTATAGATATGTAAGGACAAGGCGGTCGAACAAAAACAAGTGCAATTCTCATACTCATCATTTTTAAAATTGCTTTCAACACCAGTTGGCTTATCCAATAATTACGATTTTTTAATATTCCCCGAAGTTTTCCTTTTTTCTGTTGCAAATGTTGCTGTAATTTTGTTTTATATCGCGCAATCAATAGCAAAAACAATTTGAGCAAACAATGTGTGAAAAGATTGGATAGGAGAAAACTCAAATAGTGGCCAAGGTAAGAGAGAATTCATTGATATTCCTGAACTGTTGTTAGTGTTTTCGTTCCGCTACCTAATGTATTTATCCCTAATTTCGGTATCTACAACGTATAGGCATCTGCATTTAATATGGGCTAGGTATCTCATTTTATCTTGAAAGCTTGAAACAAATAGATTCTGTTATGAGTTTTCTTTGTCACATGCCACTTTTAGAAATTCCTTACCGCCTTTCTTTCATTATGAAACTCTCTGTCATATTACATTTCTGATTGCTTTTGTTACGTTTTATTAATATTCCACAGATTATTTCCATATTCTGCTCAAGCATAGAATATGCTTCCGCTTGGAAAGCAGTGACAAATTTTTGTAAACGAAAAATCGCCTTCGTGGAAAACCATTTTGAGTATGTGATACTTTCGATATCTTCGGAAATTTCCCAAGTCTCTTTCAGTTTTTTTTTAGGAAAACGTCGCAGGCGGAATTCAATGTAGTTAAATCCTGGAAGGATAAGCTCTGACTAGCGGATGTAGCTAAATCTAGAAAAGAAGGTGGATGTGGCAGCTCGCCATGCGCTTTTCGATTTTTTATAATCGCTATCGAAGGCGAAGGTATAAAGCATTCAAGTCCGCCTTGCTTTCACTTTTCAAAATCATTACATAATTTTTATAATTTTTTCCGAGAGCTACAAAATTTTGTTTCTTCTTTATTGGCGTAGACACCGCTTACGCAATTATAGCCGAGTAAACAACAGCGCGCCAGTCGTTTCTTCTTTTCGCTACGTGGCGCCAATTGGACATTCCAAGCGAAGCAAGGTCCTTCTCCACTTGGTCCTTCCAACGGAGTGGAGGTCTTCCTCTTCCTCTGCTTCCCACGGCGGGTACTGCGTCGAATACTTTCAGAGCTGGAATGTTTTCGTCCATCCGGACAACATGACCTAGCCAGCGTAGCCGCCGTCTTTTAATTCGCTGAACTATGCCAATGTCGTCATATATCTCATACAGCTCATCGTTCCATCGAATGCGGTATTCACCGTGGCCAACGCGCAAAGGACCATAAATCTTTCGCAGAACTTTTCTCTCGAAAACTCGCAACGTCGACTCATCAGATGTTGTCATCGTCCAGGCCTCTGCACCATATAGCAGGACGGGAACTATGAGTGACTTGTAGAGTTTGGTTTTTGTTCGGTGAGAGAGGATTTTGGTTCTCAATTGCCTACTCAGTCCGAAGTAACACCTGTTGACAAGAATTATCCTGCGTTGGATTTCTAGGCTGACATTGTTGGTGGTGTTTACGCTGGTTCCAAGATAGTCGAAACTATCTACGACTTCAAAGTTATGACTGTCAACAGTGACGTGAGAGCCAAGTCGCATAGACCCATTTGCATTGCTTCCTTGTCCAGTCGGGAAAAGCAGAACTAACAGCGCGGGTGTTGAGGCCGATGATATAAATATCATCGCCATACGCCAGCAGCTGTACACTCTTATAAAAGATTGTACCTGCTCGATTAAGGTCTGCAGCTCGAATTATTGTTTAGGTATAAGAAAGAAAGCAAAATTTTAAACAATTCTTATCATAAAAATATTAGTTTCACAAAAATCTTTACATTTTCGAAAACTTTATTAAGTTTTGAAACCCTAAACGTTTAAGAATTCCTCTTCCAAATAAGAAAAAATATTGCACAACTCAAGAATTTTGCAAATATTTAGAATCAAAGAAAGTAGACCCACGCAATATCTACACTTCCATTTACAGATACAAAAAGTAGACATGTAACAGTAATTATGATCTAAACAACTGCAACTGCAGCAGCGTATGAAATACTTTTCTTTCACTTTCGTCCATGCCACGCAATATCCACAATACCGCAACGGATGCGGCAATCGGTATTTGGCATTACCGTGCGCGTTCGTGTACGCGTGCGTAGAAAATGAGCCGCCATTTATAGCGTGAAACGGAATAGTTTCGAAAGCGCTATGGCTAGCTGCGCAACAAGGAAACCGGCCAGCAACCTGCTTCGGCATTCGCAAGAATTTCTAAGCGTTGCAATGCCACGCGGAGCTCACTGAGCGTTGCATGTGTGAGTATTATCATTGGCACATAATTCAAGTTTATTGTTTTCAAAAACGCATTCAATAACCACTGAGCATTAAATGATTTACGACCACTGCGAAACAAGTCCTAGTTGGACCGAACTGAGTCTAGCCGATTGCAATGACTATGCGGTAATCAGCAATGTCAATAGCTAATGGCGAAATGTATGGATGTGATTGTCTAATGAAGAGCCGCAAAGTAGTCTCATACCTTTCCCAATGAGTTGCGCCACAGTGTAGGTATGTTTGTATGCCGGCGATGCGAACGATGACGACGCCGGCATTGACGGTGATGCTGGCGAAAGATGAAGACGATAAACATCGAGTCAGAATAACAGTTCGCATACCGCGAATGTCGCAACAACATGTGCACAACAACAATACTGAAACACTTGCGTTCCTGGACATACATCTATGTATATGTAGTATATGTATGTACATATATATGCATATAAATGAAGTGTGTTTTTAATGAGCCTTGGATGTAACTTTCTAACTCGATGTGTGCGCACATGGAACTGCGCAGCGTTTATTCAACAAAAAGCAACTGCATGCTTAGAAGCCATATCGTCGATTAGCTAAAAGCGTAAATATTGCGTCAGCGGAATCAGCGGAAGGTGTGTTGCATTGCCAGTGATGCAACATACCATTGTTTTATGTCATCGAATCGAAAGTACTATGCTTAGTTTCATGAAAGTTGTTGATTTTGATAAGCGATTGCTAAATATCACTTCTTTAATTATAATGAACACACTCTAGACAGTATTTGAGTTTAGTTGATCCAATTTTCTTATAAAAGGAGTTTCTCGATCATATCAGGTCCTTGCGATTAAAAATTGTTTGAGAAATCGATGATATCTTTCTGAGGTTTAGAAATTTTACTTTATGTCAAAAAATATTTTCACTCAAACATAAGAAATTACTTGATGTTAAGATTTGATGTGTTTGCCTTACGATTTCTTAATAAAACACAACATTTATCAACTGAGTTTTAAAGGCTTGCTTAAAACAACAGATCCATCTACAGTTTGAGATGTGTCTAATCGTTACTCTTTTGACCATGGTGTCAAAACTTAGCACACTTTAATCTCATCTGCACTCATCATAAGTATCCGAGTTTCTTCCAGCCGCGGAATATCATAAGTTAACTAAATGAACAAACCTTAAGTAGCTAAGAAGGCTGCAAAGCAATATCTTGCTTGAAGTTCTGGAGGCAAGCCTCATAACAGAGACTAAAATAATGTAAATTAGAATGTCTTTGGGGCAAAAGAACTCTTTCCTTTATTTGGATATAAATTTACGATGACTCACAAATTTTCCGCCGATTCAGAATCGTGGTTTTGTTTAGGTTTTAAAAGAAAAGTATTAAAATAGTAACATCAGTCGCTGTTTCGATTCCTGCTTTTGAAAGGGAATTCGCAGGACAATATCAAAGAACGCCTGGCTACTACATAAGTTGACTACTCTCCTTTGATGACCATCGTCAACAATTAATTTAACAAGTTTCTGTGTGGCCGCACTTGTGGTGCCCCGAGAATGGAGACAGTAAGAAACTCAAAAGAATACATGCGTCATACCCTACGTGAAATATTTAGCATATGAAAATGAGCGGTACGATGGGTGTTACGATTGCTCACCATGGATATTAAGGATAACGGGGAGACGATTTCAAAGCAATATTTATCACTTTTTAAGTGCAATCCGAGGAAGATACTCGTCGTTGCGTAGCCGTCGACGGAACATGGATCCATTGATAAACACCAGAGGTCAAGAAATAGCCGAAACAATAGGGAGTTTGGTGGTACCACCTGAAGAAGGCCAAAGCGCTCACAGGGCTTTACTATACCGGGCTATTGGATTGATTCGGCGAAGGAAACATTTCCATCATGACAACGCGTCATATTTCATTCTCAACTACGCTACACTCATAAAACTCGAATATATTTCCTAAGGGTCTACATAATCAGATGAGAGTTTAATTTCAGCAATTTGTGTTTGCAAAAGAAAGAACAGATTTTTCGAACACTGAGGTAATCGCTCTTACGCTTGGTCATAGCTTAGTGCTGGGTTCCTCTCATAATAAAGAGGACGTCACTAAAGAACGATAATAATAACCAGATCATTTATATGCCAAAATGAATACTTCGAAATGACTTATATATTGTTTCACTAAATATTTGAGGGTAGTTTGGCAATTTTCTCACAATTTAGGTAAATTATATTGCTTCAATACTCTTCTGGGCAACATTTTTTCCTTCGCTTTAACAAAATTGGTTTTATTCCCAGTTGAAATAAATCTTCATGGTTTACCAGTCTCATTGAATCCATCGCATTTATCCAAAAATATTTCTCGCTTCTGAAAAGTCTTTCTTTTGCCACGCTGACCACCTTCAAACATGTAATTCGACATCATAATTTTTAATCGGTCGGCATATTTCAACTAGCCTATGGACATTCCATGCCCAAAGTCCTACTAAGCTCTTATACGTGGCACAGCATAATTACATTGTTGCAAGGTTGCATGCCGCCACTAGAAGCTTTCAAGTAAACACGCAGGCAGCGAGTAGCTGCTGCTCGTTTGTTTGTGTCAGCGTTTGATTGGTTGGGGCTAATTTCTAAGCACGCATTGGTTGGCTACCCGAAAGGGCTGCCCTTATGCATTGCACCGCAGCACAATTGCGCGGCAGCAGCTTCACCAATGCCGACACAACAACCAAATGAAAAAATTATCAACAACTATGTAAGATTCGAGCGTAATTTTCCAGCACCAACACACTTTAATGATAGGTTGTTGTACACATGCAACAAAAACAACAGCAGCAGTGTTGTTGTGTGTAGTATTAAGAGCAATAGAAATATTTACAAACGATTTGCCTGCTTCAATTCCGCCAGCGCCAAAGAAATAGTTTCCTTTCATACCGCCAGTCATTTAATTTCTCTACAGCTGGCTTTCTGCCTTATCTGTTGTTGTTTCTTTCTCAGTATTTTGCCTTTATTTCGCTTCGTTGCGTTTGCTGTTGAAATTGTGTTGCAGCCCACCGCGTCCTTATCAGTGCGACGCGCATTTCCACATCTCCTGGAAAATGAACATCTGGCGTTGATTTTAATTATATCGTGCATGGCATACATCGTTCACTAAAACACACACACATTCGCACACGTATAAACGTGTATACATTTGTATGTGTTGCATATCGACATGCGCGCTTGATAGCAAAAGAGTCTTCTAGTTTATGGCGTTTCATAAAGGGGGCGTGGTGCCAATAAATTGCATTGCATTCTTCTCAAGCCTGGCTTACGATTTTAAAAAAATTGTAGATCTAAAAATAAAAATCGGTGAAAATGATTTAACCGGCATATAAAATAAACTATTTGACGGACTATAAGTAAGTGTAGAAAATTATAGACAATTTCTACCGCAAGCAGTTAAACTTTAAGAGCTTATTGAAATGCTGAAATATTAATTATTTGAAATAAAGCATATAAATATATTTCTGTCTTCTAACCGAGAACTTCATAGCTCTCATAACAGTGTCGCATTTAAACTTTGCGTTCTATTGGACAAAAAATTAAGTTTGCAAAATAATTTTCTTACAAGGGTTTTCTACAATTGATTTTAGTACAAATTTAAATTAAATTAGCTGCTTTTAATGAAAAATATCGCTTACCATTATCGGTGAGAAAAGGGCAGATGTGGTGGCTAAACTGTGCGCCTGTTTTTGAAAACAATTTGTCAATATGTCATACTTCATAGAAAAGCCGCTTTAAATTTATTAAACTCCGTCTTGGTATGCCGAAAATATCTTCAGTTAACTGAGACAATCTCAACTTGAAAGACCTTAACATAATTGCAGAATAAGCATGCATAGAATGCACCATCAGTAAGCTTTTCAGATACGAAGATGAAGCAACGAAAGTTTAATTTCCTTACTGTGCGACTTTCCTTAGACACAAAGAAGTGAAACGCAACCAAAAGGAATGTTTTATTCCACTGACAGAAGGAAGATTTTTCAACAAATTTTCAAATTGAAAAAAACGCGTTTTTAATGCGCAATGATTTAAACTAGGTACTAGTACGATATAAGTTGCCTAAGAAGATCATACGTTCTCTCCAGATGTCATGCATTCAGTATAAAGTCTCTGACCTCTCATGTGTGAAACGTATTATTTTTTTCGTTTTTGTTTAGACTCTCAATATTCATTCATTGATGGCTGCACACGACAGTAGTCCGCGTTGTTCGTTTATTCAACCCGAACTTCTTCTTAGTATGTCTTCATCATTATATTAGTATGATATGTGCTGAACTCGTACTCGGCAATAACCGCGTAAGCGGTCTACGCTAATAAAGAAGAAGAATATAAGTGCCAATGTTTGTTTAGGTGGATTATTCCGTAGGAAACATCGGTGACGCTATAAAATATATATAAAAATAAACGAGACGAGATTAGTCAATTGAGCCATGTCTGTCTTTCCGTCTGTACATAGGCGTAATAGTCCCGTAGTTTTTGAGATATCTCTTAAATTTTGCAAACATAATTTTCTCTCCACGAAGTTATTTATTTGTGGGAATCGCCGATATCGGTCTACTATAAAATATATATGTAGTAAAAATGGAATTTTGAAGGAAGGCGTTACTATTTTCAGGTTTAACAAAGCATGAGTTACACTTGATTGATTACACTAAGTCTGTTTGGAAAGAGATGCGATCCGTATCTAATTTAAATGTTTAGTTTTATAACTCCACTATTCAAATTTGTGTCTGAATAGTGTCTGAATATAAAAGCTAGTATGCGAGTTTTTCGAATTCCTATAAATGAGTATTACTACTTCAATCTTAAATATTCAGAATCCTACATAAACTTCCAGCACTAAAAACGGAGCCTAAATCTACCCAAATTTTTATAATAATTAAAAAAACGAAAATTGCTTCTACAACCACTGAAAACAAAAGGCTGAAACTAGTTAACCTCCTTACATGTCACATGCCTTGAAAATCTCATGGCACCTGCTATTGCGCTGCCCCAACATGCGGCATAATCTCCTGCCGGCCACCAATTGCTTTTGTTGCGACCCACATGTCTACCAACGGAAACTGCTCATAAATAGCACCGCACAGGTGTGTGGTTGTGTATGCTAATCTAATGTCACTGCTATGCAATATAATCGCATGTGACAATTTCAAGTGGGCCCACCGGTGGTGGCGGTGGCGGCCACTTACCCAAACGAATACAGTTATAATCTAGTGTGCCGCCACGCCATGGAGCATTGCACCGCAAGAGCAGCGCACGCTACGCCATGCCATGCCACGCGTCACGTCAACGCGCCGTTGAACGCGCGACACGCACGCATGCGCCGTACGCACCTCTACTTTGTTTCGCGCAGTATTTATGTCCATTTATATCCGTACCTTTGAATGTGTGTGTGCATTTCTGGCACGGTATGAGATACGAAAACGACAGTTAAGCAGGCGAACAGCCGTTTCAGGCAACTTGCCGCAGCGCGCCGATTACCGCTCCACTGACTGCAAAGTGCTTTCATAAATTTATTAAATAACATTTGCCAGAATTTGACAGTTTATCGGTTAATTATGTCAGACTTGCGAAGCGCTACGTGGCAAGAACTCCGGCTACTCGATGCATAGCGTTGCGTTAGTTTAGGTATTTGTACACAATGTTAGACTTTGTTTTCAAATACGAGTTTATGTACTTTTTATTTATCTTAGTCAAAGTCAGTATTTTTTTGATGGTGAAAATCGTAATTTGTCGATTTTACTTACACTTACTATACATATACAGACATGTACGACAGCGGCTACTCCGGGAGAAGCAGAAGAAAGGAAGAAACGACTGGCGCGCTGTTGTTAACTCGGCTATAATCGCGTAAGCGGTGTTTACCCTAGTAAAAAAAAAGAAGGAACGAACAAAGAAAGTGAAAGTTTAGAATGCGGGGACTTTATTAACTGCATAAAAATATGTTTCTAAACTTTCATTTTGCGGAATCCGTACTAATTTTAGCATTGAACCGAGATCCAAAGATTTTTACAATTGTCTACATAACACGAAGGGAAGGACTAAGCTTGGGTATAATCGAACATTTCTTACTCTTGCATCTTGCAAGAATCAAAGCCGGGTAAATACCACCATGTGTTGACAGAATTTCACATTAAAAATTGTTGCGAAAGAATTCAACTTTAATTATCCCTGATAGGACTGTCAGGATAATGTTATGTGCGGAGTTAGGTAATTTCATTTTGTTAGTAGAATATAATGCTCCTCTCTCGACGAACAAAAACCAAACTCTATAAGTCAATCATAATTCGCGTTCTGCTATATGGTGCAGAGGCCTGGACGATGACAACATCTGATGAGTTGACGTTGCGAGTTTTCGAGAGAAAAGTTCAGCGGAAAATATACGGTCCTTTGCGCGTTGGCCACGGCGAATATCGCATTCGATGGAACGATGAGCTGTACGAGATATACGACGACATTGACATAGTTCAGCGAATTAAAAGACAGCGGCTACGCTGGCTAGGTCATGTTGTCCGAATGGACGAAAACACTCCACCTTTCAAAGTATCCGACGCTGTACCCGCAGGGGGAAGCAAAGGAAGAGGAAGAGCTCCATTCCGTTGGAAGGACCAAGTGGAGAAGGACCTGGCTACGCTTGGAATATCCAATTGGCGCCACGTAGCGAAAAGAAGAAACGTCTGGCGCGCTGTTGTCAACTCGGCTATAATCGCGTAAGCGGTGTCTACGCCAATTAAGAAGAAGAAGTAGAATGTAATGTATCTGGCGCATTACTTAAGATTTATCGCAATTTTATAGTTTTTAACAAAACCGTTATATGGAGAGTGGGCGGGGTTATCATAATCAATCAGTTCACTTGTGCAAACTTCTACATCATTGAACTAATAATCTGCGCTAAGGTTGAACATATTTCTCATCTAATATAAAATTTCTTAATAAAGCATTTATTTAAAACAGCTCAAGCGTAAATTACAGCTCCGAAAGCGTTTAATTGAAAATGAAACTAAACCAATAATTTATTGATTTCCAACAAAAATTAAAAGAGACTTGCTTCTACTCATTTCGTACACGATTGGGCAAAAGTGAAAGGTGGCAAGCAATACGCCGTTATTTTTGGCAATCAGCTTGCTGCGCCAAGAGAGTGGGCTCAGTGCAGCTGCCGAAACTACGAAAACGAATTCACCTTTGACTGAGAAAATTTGTCAATGACACAGCCACAAATTAATTTTTTTACGAAATTTCTGGTTGATTGTTGGAAAAATGTGTTATAATCAGTTCCACCAAACCAGTAAAATACGTAGTCAACAGATTGCTGCCGTTGATCGGGGTGTGGCGGGGTCAGCGCTTAATTGAAAGGCGTTGCAAGTGCCCCTAACGATTAATAAGCCTTACAGGGTTGCATTTTTCACCGAAACTAGACAACCGTTATGGCAAAATATTTACTCACTATAAAATTATATGCAAACATTAAGTTGCAAGTGAATATTATGCATAAGGCACTCAACTTAATAGCAGTCGGCAATATTAACATGACCGCGTGCTTCACACCAAGTTGGCGTTTTCGGCGGCGACTGCTGGTGCTCACAAAAACCGCAAATGCACTTTTTTGTTGCCGCAGTAGCCATGCCACAGTTTTTACACCTTATTTGCAACACTCATTGGCGCAGCGCTCGTCTGCAGCACTATTATAGCGCCATCGCCGCCATATGACAATCATGGCAACATCGCACGACAACCTCCAACCTGCCAATGCAACGGCATTGTTGCCAGCGTTTATGAGGCAGCAACAACGGCGGCGATAGCGCTGAACGCTAACAAGTTCACACCGCAATTTCCTGGCACGTACTTAACATGCCACAAAAAGTTGCCGCTTCCCTATTCTTACCTCAGCGGCCACTTTCCAAGCATGCCCCTTCACGCTCGGCTTTGCTGCTGCGCTGAGCGCGTTTATTATGGTTCTTCTGGTTGGAAATTCATTGCAGTGTTCTTTTGCTACCTTTGCTGTTGCTGTTGTTGTTGTAGCGTTTTTCGTTTTCTGCGATTTGAGTGTTTTTGGTGTGAGTGTGGCACAACAAATAAGGAAGTACACTTTCCATGCATAATAAACCATAATCGCCGCTGTCTTGCCATGTCTCACGTTGCATGCCGCACACCGCGCTCAACGCCTCCCAACGTACACCACTCACTCCTCTCTTGCGGTGGCATGCTTTTTGTTTTCGTTCGTTCATTCGTTGCTTGGCTCACGTGAAATTATTTGCAAATGTTTATTGCCTTTTCTGCGGTCGATTCTTGTTTATGTGTTTCAAGTTCGTACGGAAATTACTTTTACTGCGGATAACTGCAAATTTGTTCATGGTTTTTGTACTGCAGAATCTACTGGAAATTGATTTATATTTTCTCACTGCACAGTACACAATAAAAATTAAGCGCTAATGTTGAACTTTAATGCCGTGGCACGTCATAAATGGCAGTGAGGTGTTTGAAGCACCGTGGCAGAATGCAGTGTCGGTGTCAATGCATCAATAATCTCAACATTTCATACATCATATATATAGATGTATAGTATGTGTATAGGTGTATATGTACTTTGTATGAAGTTTCAAAATAAAACATTTATAAAATGTGGCAATCAAAGGTATTATATAGCGGCAGGAAATTACTCCAAAATTACGAATTTCTTCTTTATAAGTAGATTTAACAATTCTTCTTTCTTTTATTTTCTTTTCAGGTAAGAAAACGTACATTAAAGGTCAAAGAATTCGAAAATGATGTGAGCTCTGATTTTTATAAAAGTATATACAAGTAGACGCCGTAACGGATCTGCGGGTAGGTATATGAAACGAGCATAAAGCCACATCTTGGAAAATATATAAAAAAAATTTCGCTCCATCATAAGATTCCTTTAAATAGAAAACAAGACTTATAAAACCACCATGGGAGCAAAAAATGCTGTTAATAAACGGCTAAAGAGTTCCGTATAAAAGAATTACTTAAAAAGTGCTAAATAGCTTAATTACAGTATTTGGGCCTTAGTTTTAGGTATGTCTGGTACTGATTTTAGTTCGGTTGAGTTATCATTCAAGTAGTCTTTAACCCGTTGTCAGTTCTTGAGTTAGGTTAGAATTTATAACAGATCAACAAGTTCTTCGTATTATCATAGTCATAAATCCGCACGTATCCTCACCTATCTATCAATATATTTTGATTAACGGTTCCAATTTCGACTAGTTCGTCTAGATGACTAAAAACACAAGGGTTTCCAATCTTAAGATGGATTTATCGAGATTATTCGTCCATAACTATACCACCGATGACCCTCCTCCCGCCCAACCGACGCGATGAGCGCATCTCATTACGTGCGGAATCAGCCGAGCCATGAAAGACAAGAAAATTTTTAATACATTTTTAATTTAAATTTCATCAGCTACAGTTTCAAAATACATTAAAGCAAAATGTTAAGATTTTATTTATTAGGAGAAAGCAAGATAGTCTTTTCAATTTGGAAAAATGTTTATTTGTTTTAAATGACTAGTGTATGGAGGTAAACTTAACCTAGAATCCCTTCGGAAATAAATGTCAGAATGAATTTGGTTACTAGGGTTCCATACAACATAACCATATTCCAAAATAGGTCTAACCAAAGTGGTAAAAGGGTTTAATAACATATAGGTGTAAATTCTCTAGACGTTTAACAAAGCTGAGAACACCTTTTACTTCCAAGACCTTGATATCAATATGAAGACTAAAATTATGCTTAGGTTACAAAGTAACGCTTAAATAAGCAAATTGAAAAACTTGTTCTTTTCTATAGTATTTTATTGTATAAGATCTGATCTGCGGGAAAAGTACATCGCCTTACATTTTTTGAGATTCAAATGGCAAGTCATTTCTATTACAAGCAAAAAAATTGTTTAAGCTCTTCTGTAACAGATACCAAGAACTTCCAAAAAATTTAATAATTGTCATTATTCAAACATAGTGAATTCACGGTTCAGTTAAATAAAGATTTAGTGATAGGTATATGGTAGCAGATGTATACATTGATGCAGTGGATGTATTTATTCGGGCATCCGAGATTCAAGCATCGATAAAAAGCTTATTTCCCTCTCTTCGAAAGACCCGAGTCTCTCAAAAATCACTTGTAGGTCGAACGGTGGTATCATCGATAGTCGGCTAAGACGACGCAATTTTCTATATTGTCTTGAATGTTGAGCACGTTTTCAATAAGCTTTCAAAGCAATGTCGACTTATTCAGTAGTATTCATCTAAAATCTTATGCTAAATATTTCGCGAAGACATCGCTTTAACTCTGCTACCATAGATCACAGTACCTATGTATAAGTTCTTACAAATGCCAGCTCGAAGTATAATTTAGCCTGCAATTTTTGGCTGTTTTTCAGGACTTATCATCCTTTCACAAATCTGTTCTTAGAAATTTGGTTTTAAGGCAGATGTCTAATTGAAATATAAATACCTACTGGTATTTCTTTAGGATTCATTAATTATATATCGCACAGTTTGTGCTGAAGAAGATTTGCATGATATTGAATACTTTTGCTATAGAAAAGTTCTTACAATCCTTGTTTCAGCTTTGCTCATAGGAGGCCACGATCTTTCCACAAGCAATGTCTTTAAATCAAATAAACTTTTAAGATGGTGCTGTCACTATCTTTATATACTCCCTTATATAGTAATTATACATTTTTTTTAAGCTGCAAGAATATACGATATATTGTATATTCCAACCATATTGGCCCAATTTTTTTCCATAAAAGCGACACAATAATACTTTACACAAAACAAATAAATTCTTCATTTCTCCAATTTTATTTAAAATTTTTAACAACAATATTGAAGCATGAGTCACTTGGCTTCACCACGATTGAAATTCAACGTTCTTTAGTCAATACCGAATTCATTCCATCATTGATAAAGTGCTGCATTGTTGACACCATTTAACCATCACAAATTTTTCTGTCAAATAAAACTAGTTAAAAATTAATTAGGCACATTAAAAGTGCCATGTGGAACATAACTCAGTCGCCTAACAAGCGAACAAAATGTTGATTTTGCAAAACACCAGTTGAACGCAGCGGGTTCGTGGCTAAAGTCTTTATACTCAGCCAGGCTTATTGGCAAAACCAGGAAAATCATTTTCGGCATTTTCGAATTTTTAATGGCAAATTATAATTTTGGCCAGAGCCGCTGACTACGAGTATATGCTGCGTTTAGTTTTTGGGGTTTTCTCGCCGAAAACACTTGCCACTCGCCTGCTACAGTATTGACGGTGCCACATTATAGTCGTAATTTCAAAACGCTTATCAGCTAATAAATAACTCAAAATATTAGGCAATCGTAATTGTGTGTTGTGCTGGCCGCGAGTGCGCATACACATTCGGGTAGACACATAAGCGCAGAGAAACATGTGGACATATGCATGTGCATGTGTGTAACAAAGTGTTGCTTGCTCATAAACATTTATTTATCCGCCAAAACTGGGCAGTATTTCCCATAGCAATGACAGGTGTTTATACACAACTCCCAAAACTCACATACTCACACGCATACATACACACTCATAACGACGTACATATTTATTAGCACTTACGTGCGCGGAAAAGGTGCATAACGCTACCGCTACACACAAACAGACACCGAAAAAATGGTGAATAAATATCAACGACAAATAAATAAAACGAAATTCGCGTGAAAAAAATACGAAAACAGCCACAAGTTATTTGCATTAATATTAGAGTTAAGTCAATTTATGCCCACCAGCAGCTGTAAATGAAAACTGCCCAGCCGGACGGACAGCAGACAACAGGCCTGATTCAGACAGACGGCGGCCATTTCGGTCGGCGCGAAGTATGCGGCAAGTATGTACGTGCGACGCACACACACAATGCCAAATATTAAGCTGCAAGCACCCATACACAAATATTCCACGAAAATTGCATATAAAAAACAACAATAAAATTGCTACGAAAAGTACAAGCAAACTTACTCGAAGCTTACAAGCTAGCAACTATATAAAAGCGTGGACGTGTGTATGTGTGTGCACTCGCCTTCGCGGGTGAATAAGCGCACACGCGCACTGGCGCACCACCCCGTCGTCGCCATGCCGCAGACAAAAATGAAATGCAACATTTTCGATCAGATAATAATTGTTTTAAGTTACATTTGTGCGGCGTGTGCAACATTTGCTGTTGCAAATGCCACAAGTGCACAGCAGCGGCATGACGACTAAGCAGTCAGCAGCCACACATACATATGAGCATACCATTTGAAAGGGGCAAGGCAAGGCTGGCGTGTAGTTTCTCAGCCATTGGTTTCCTGGCGGCCGCGCTTTTCTTGCGCCTGCGCTTGTGCGTTTCGCGTCATATGTTGCCGTTGTCGCCGCTGAAATTGTGCGCTTCGCTGTTTGTATGTTGGCGCTGTCTGCGTTTGCCGCCGCTTTTCTTGGCGGTAATTTTCGTGGCTAAACAACATTTGATGCAATGTTTTGCAGATGATGGGAAATTATTGGTGTGCTGGCAAAACACATAATTTGTCAGCACACAGGCCGTCATATAACTATTTGCGGCGGCGATGTGGCAAGTTTGGGTTATATAAATGTATAATTACATAGTTGTTGTCGTTATTGCTTTGACAAAAAACGTACAAATAATTTTATTTTCTAAATAACTGTTGAACGAGACCAATAAACTGCGTTAAAAAGAGTTAAATGATAAGAAACCTTTGTTATATTTTGTTTTGAAGAACTTAAACTTTCAACTAACTAATCAATCATAATCATAAAAGCTCACAATCAAGTAATTGTTAAGCAGATTTCTTACTTCAAGTTAAAAAAATTTAATAAATTTTAACATTTAATGAAATAAAAAACAAGAAAAAACGTTAACTTCGGCTGCACCGAAGCGGAGATTGTAATTATCTGAAGCAGTAATCCATGTCAAATTTCATGAAGATACCACATCAAATGCGAAAGTTTTCTATACAAGAACTTGATTCCGATCGTTCAGTTTTTATGGCAGCTGTATGTTATAGAGGTCCGATATCGGCAGTTCCGACAAATGAGCAGCTTCTTGAAGAGAAAATGACGTCTACAAAATTTTAAAACGAAAAACCGAGGGACTAGTTCGTATATATACAGACAGACGGACGGACAGATGGACATGGCTAAATCGACTCAGCTCAACATACTGATCATTTATATATACTTTATAGAGTCTCCGACGCTTCCTTCTGGGTGTTACAAACTTCGTGACAACTTAATATACCCTGTTCAGAGTATAAATATGCTTATACCCAGTGCCGGATTAGCCACGTAGCAAGAGTAGCAAAAGCTACGGGCCAGCGAATCGGGGGGCCGCTCGCTCCAACTGACCGTAATTAAAAAAATATCAATTTAGATGGAGCGTAAAATATCCTTGCATGCTTTAAACGCGAAGCGCTTAGGCTATGCTTCACTTCCACCTGAAAATCTAAAACTCGATTTCGTCACGTTAAATCGTAAAAATAAGTAGGCATTTTACGAACTTCTTAACTTTAATGTTCTAATGTTTAATTATAAATATTATAATCGATATATTTAGACTAGTATCTATACTAGGTACATTTCTACCCTTCAAGCGTCCAGGTTTTTATTTTTTCATTTAATAAATCATAAAATAAAATAAAAAGAAACCCATTATGGAATATCACTGGATTTTTAATGCTTCATGGCCGTCAAAAGAAAATATACATATGTAATTATTAAATATTTAAAATATTTTTATTGAAAATAATTTTGTAGCGATATTTTTGGGACCTTCCATATTATAAAAAAAAACTTATTTTGTATCATAAAACACAGTAATTAAAATGTTCTATCAAGTTATTTCTTTTTCCAAGCGGGCGGTGACCTCTTAACAGGGCAAAAATTTTTAGTTCAGCCCAGCCTATACAGTTTTTTCCGCTTCTTTTTATCAATCGGACACAAGGTGGTCAGCTCGAGCTGATGCTACGAAGGCACTTTTATGTGGTTTTATCACTAATTAGCACGCATTGGAAGACATTTTCAATAACGTGGATCAAAAAGCCAAGTGCCGTAATAAACCTTACGGACTACTTTCAACAATTAATAAGTTAGCAACGGGAATAATGACAATTACGTGGAACGGAATCCTAGAACGCATTCAAGCGACTAGTGCTTCGCTGCAGACCTTAATACAGGATACGCCCTTTATGAATCATTGTATGGCTACGTCCAAGCAATGTGATCCACTTTTTCAGATATTGAGGCAAGAGCCAAAGATCTGACCTACTGTGAAGAATACCAGCAACAGACATCATGACGAATCAAGGAAATAAAAAGTACGACCATTTCAGCGGCTCTACTACACTCGACGACTTTGTTGAATATCAAACACCTGAACAACGTTTCGAATTTGAGGTGTTTAATGTCATTATTGATAACGTACAGTCTTCTTTAAATAAACGTATGAAAGCGTATTATAAAATAACTAGTGTTCCTGAAGTATTTCGACAGCTAAAATCTCTTACAACAGAAGAGATTTTAGAAAAATCCTCTAATATGGTCAATGCTTACGAAGATGATTTGAAGAACAGCCTAGGCTGCGGATTAGTGCAGTTCGCAGAGCTGCTGAAAACAGATGTGGCTACTGTTATTGAAAGGAAGAAACAGGAGCTTCTGGAACATCAATATAATAAACTTTTATTAAATAATTCTTTAGAATCGTGTGTCCCAAACTTAGAAATTGCTTTGCGAATTTACCTATCTCTCATGATCCCTAACTGCAGTGCCGAACGTTCTTTTTCAACATTAAAACGTATTAAAAATGAATTAAGGAACACCATCGGCAAAGAACGTCTTAATCATCTCACTTTGTTAAATATAGAGCATGACTGGCTTAAAGAAGTCGATATTGAAAGTATTGTCTCTAAATTTGCCTATAATAAATCCAGAAAGCTTTATTTGTAACAATTTTGTGTTGTTTAATACCCTAAACTTGTGAACCTATAGCAAACCAAGCGCCCCTTGACAGAATTTGCTACAGGCCCCGGGCTAGTTTAATCCGACACTGCTTATACCTCTATAACTATTCCATAATAACAAATCTGCATTTAAATAAAACATTTAGCAAAATATACATAGATTTTGACTTTTTATACTGTCTTGCAAAGTTTCAGTATAATTTCTGCACATGTCATTGGCGATAAGGTTGCACCAGCACTCAACAACCTTACCAATGATTCTTAATTTTTGTTTTTGCTTCAAGGAAAATGGGAAAATAGCATTAACAGCAGCATTATGTAAATTATTCGCTCCAACGTTTCGTTTAATTTGAAAATTCCACGTCCACGTCAAACTCACACACACACACACGCAAAATCTATGCTTGTACTTACATTACCACTGCTGACCCTGTAAGAAAATTTATCAGCAACTAATTGCATATGTTAGTATTTGAATTTCAGCATTTACATAGACGCTGAGCACTACCCTTAGTATGCTGTTACACTTTTTTTATACCATCCATGGTCGAATTTAACGTTGTGTGATTCTTGGAAGATATCGAACAAAAGAAAGCTTTGTTTTCTTTCTTTCTTGTCACACTGGCTCTTTTTACCTTTAGCAGTCTTCGGTAATTATACCAGTTCGATTCGCCATTAATCGACTTCTACCACGGCGAAACAGCTTTTATTCATCAGAAATATAAGCTCTCTAACATGGCAATAATAATGTTTAAAGTAATCTTAACCGTTTTTACGCTTTCTAAGATCGTCTCAGTTCTTAAACTTTATATTTACTCATTATACTATATTTTATATCGTAATCAATTTTAATTTGAAATCAACCAGAGCATCTAATTCAATGTAAAAAAAATCGAGAGTTGTATAACAAGTTATTGTGCTATTTGTCAACTCTTAACAATTCAATTTTATTGTATTTATACCGGCTGTTTGTTTAATTCAACACTCTTATGGGTAGATGTGATCGGTCTAACTTTTATTTATCTTACCTCAAAACCTCTACAACATAATACTACTCACATTTAAGTAAAACAATAGCCATAAATGCTCATCGAACTCCCTACAGGGATGTTTCTGCACATTCGCACATATGTTGGTTAAGGCTCCACAGTACAGTGTATGCAAAATATTTCTGCTTCTTTCAATTTCAAGTATTTGTTAGTGGTTTCTCTTAGATAAATGCAAATAAATTTCAAATAAATTGCGCTAAAGGAGTTGTAAACGTTGCGATGACTAATCAAAGCCAATGAGTAATCGGATAAACGTATTCAGATTTTATACCTTAATAGCGGAGTTAAGAACCATGAACATTCATTGGCTATTGTGTTGCAGAAATAAAATTCAGATAATAATTTCTTACTTCACTCATGAGAGAATTTTATGCTCAGAAATAATAAATTTAATAATGAAAGCCTGTTGCAATTTAACTAATACAAAAGGTATTTTCGTTTTCTTATTACTATTATACGCAAAATGTCTTGAAAAGGATCGTTAAAATGGAACCTTTCAACCAATTTAATTTCAACACTTAATCGGTGACACTTCTGCGAATGTAGGCATAACTCAGATATTTGGATATTTCCTCCTAGCGGAAACTAGCAGCTCTCTCTCCCTCTTTAGCTCTCAACTTATGTACATTTCTGTCAGTTGTTTTGACAGTATCTTTCTCTCTTTGGCAAGGCTGCCACCTTTTTTTAATTATGTTTTATAACACATTTATATAAATCACATATTAACAGAGATTTCAGGAAACGATCTTTAGTATATATTGACTATATTTTCTATATCCATGATTTTGATGAGACAGTTGGTGTCGTTACGACAGTTGGTGCCTGATTATTAATGCGCCTTAAGCAACGCTAATTCGCACTGCAATTTTATGGTGACAGACGGCAGACTTGTGCATTTAGACAGCTGATAGTGAAATTTGTTTATTTATTAAAAAAAAAGTGAAATAAAAGTGTGCGAAAAAGTTAAGAATATTGGAAAAATGAATAGCAAACTGTACGTTGTTTATTTTCTGCCATCTAAAAATATTAAAATTAGTTTTTGTTAATATACTTGCACATAATTTAATTAGCAATATAAAAACTGTTTACCTCTGAAGCTGTAAACACAAACAAGGCGGCAGATTTCAAGTGACATCTGTAAAAAAATAGCAAAAATCGACGATTTTTGAGCAGTGTTGCCTACTCAAATTTGGTAAATTCAGCTAAATGCACGGAATTCTTATGCATTATAAACTTGCATTAACATGGGTCAAATGCGCAAGTAAAAGTAAATTATGGCCGCTAATGCATATTAGCGCTGTAGTCTGTCAGGGCTATAAGATTGCGGCTTTCGAAGTAAAATATAATTAACTATACTTATAGATCTGCAGAAACCATTAATGGCAAAATAAGTCAACTTATAACAAACGATTAATACTCCCAGATTTTGGAGACACAAAATGCTTATTTCAACTAAATTTATAGTTCACAATTGATTCGGGATATACATCAGGAAAACTCTAACTAACTCTCAAACACTACCATACTCTAGAAAATTATTTGTAAAATTTCATTATTCTATAAAGTACCAAATGTGATCTTTTGAAACTAAGAAGCTTAAAGCTGTCCTATCGGCTCAGCCCACTTTCATACTCTTTGTGAAAAAGTATTTCTCCGAACCGCTTCGGCTAGTAGCGTGCATTATAAAGTTTTCTTGACCACTTTCTACCCACTACAGCTAAGCAACTTCTTCTAGAACTGGACGAACTCTTGCATTCAATTTGAATGGGTGTAATTGTGGCTTCTGATGAAGCCACAGATGACTTTCAAAAATCTTATATGGATATATTATAGGTCTTCGACAGATGGATGGTTCAGATTCATTAATGTTGTGCTCTTAAATCTAATTTTTCAACCGATTTAGAGAAAATGTTTTAGCTAAACTGAAAACAAAAGAAGTTTTTGCTAAAAGAAGCACCTACATTTTTAGTGTTCAAAAATTAAATTAAAATTTTGGCGATAGTTTTTATTTACACCCATATATGCTTAAAATATACATATATAATGTGTTACCATAAATGCTTTGAATGACAAGCTAAGAAGCGTCACTTTGCAAACCTTAAAAAATTCATAAAATCGCACGCCACACGACGGCAGCAGATACCCACATTGTTGCTCGTAAATCAAAGTAAATCACAGCAATAGCTATGCAAAATTAAATGGAGCACGTAAAGCATACAAACTTGAAGTCCATATCCACTTATGAGTATATAATATAAAAATATACGTGTAGAGTTTCATATGCAACAAAAGTTGTTATATACATATATGTACATACATATGTATATGTGCCTTAGCACTCAGTCGCGATTGAACAAAAATTGCCGCACCAAGAAAAATCAATTTGGCCACATTCATAATTAATTTAGCTTATCTTGCCAATGACCATGTCAGCTAAATCGACAAAATCAATATTTAAAATCACATAAATATTCTTGCAGCGTGCATACATGAATACATGCATCTGTGTATGTAATATATATTTAAAAGCAGGCATGTGTTGATTGTCTGCTTGGTTGAGTGGCAAGTAGCGGTATTTTGAGGCGCTTTGCTACACTTTATGGGCCCCAAATGCGTTTGCCAGCTCATAAGCTCAGCTCATACCTGCTGCGATAGCGCTTGATAGTTGCAGCCGGCATGCCAACATGCGCAAATGTATGCACATGTGTGTGCGTGAGTGTTTGATGCATGAGCTCCAAAAGCAGCCACACATTTACACCTTTGGCCTACATAGTTGCCTGTGCGCTGTCTATCTGGTAATGGTTGCGTTCTCCCGCTCGCTGATGAATAGTGTGACCGAATTTGTGTGCTGGCTCCACCGGGTGAATCGTGTGCATGTATATGTGTATGTGTTCGTGCATACTAGCCTGTCCATCCATTGCAGAGATGCAGATCAACATGCCAGGCGTACGAGTTTGCGCATTGTGGAGCGGTGTGGTGCGTTCATGCAATGCAAATTCACACTTTTCACATTGTACTCGAATTTAAATGTACATATAACAAATAAGAAAGGGATAAGTTCGGCTAAAACCGAACATTTCATAATCTTAAAAGTGTCATGCCGGGTACATAAGACTTGAATGGTGCATTTGACAAGCTTTTCCCCGATTTAATTAATTTATTTTATTATTAAATTTCGGAAATTCCGGAATTTCGAAAATCTTTATATAAGATATATGAGGCTAATGGAAGCATTGACCCGATTCATCCCATTTTTAGCACACAGGCATAATATGATTAGGAAAGGATTATCTCCATATTTCAAACATTGACGGATATTTTCGATAAAACGTCAACTATAGGCACTGTGGTTGACATATTCGGTACCAGGGTCTTGAACAGTTTCGGTTCGATGAATTTTGGACAATTTGCAGTCATAAGGTGACTTACTTCAAAGGCACTATTCGTGCAAAATTTTATCTAGTTATAAATGGAAAATAAAAGAATCAATGAAATTCATTTTCACACTGTAAAATAGAAATGACAGTAGAGTGTTATGTACCGAGTTTAGTTAGTTTTAAGTGATGTAAACTACCGTTAGGGTTAAGCTTTATTTGTTATGTAATCGAACATTTGTCACTCGAAAGGTAAAATATTTATTTTATCAACACAATTTTTTAATTTTTCATATGCTTTCTAAGTATGATTCTAAGGGCACATTTACGATAACTTGCAGTAGAAACAGAATGATAACGAAGTTTAAAATTTATGTGATTTTTATTTGATTTAAATACGTATTATCTGACATTTTGACATTATCTCAGCAATTTCTGATGTTCTTATGAAGCACGATGCTCTGCCACCTTTATAGTATTGAGATCACATCTATCCCTAACTCCATATGTAGTAGAGATGAATGGCAAGAATTGACAAATTAAGTTACATCGCAGGAAGTAGTAAACTATTTCCAGTATTATCAAAGAGTTTCCCAGCCTGGAGACCAAATAGACCTCTGTTAGGCATAAATTTAAACTCATCAAATCTCTTGTCATAAAATTGATAGCTGAGCACTGTGGCCAACCTGTACTGAATACTCCAAAGGAACGAAAACCTCTTGTTAAAGGATATACAATAAATTGAAACTCTGTTTACAGTTTAGCTTTAGAAAGAAAATTCCAGAAATCAAGACCTTTGACCTAAGATCAGAAAATTGTTTCCCAAGACCGATCTTAAGATCTCAATTAACTACTAGAACTCAATTATCTAAAATATATCGGTTGTAAAAAGTCGTTGGTTCTACAAGTATGCTCTTACATTTTTCTTGCTAAGATATTTTACTTGCTGCTAAAACAGCTGCAAAATATACATATCTGTATATGTATGTATATAAAAGAAATTGGGCTGTATTTTCATAGCGTCGAATTTATATAAAATGGACTAAATCGAAAATCTATGAACTATTATATGAATTAATATATAAAATTATATAAAATGCGCTTTGAACATATAAAAGTAATAAAGGATTTCATATAAATGTCAATTTCATATAAATTTTATAATTAAGTACCACATATAGAAAAAAAAATTTGAGAGCCGGCAATGAGCCACCTTGCACACAAATGCAGGAGGGAGGGAAGGATTTCTAGTTCCCAGGATATTTTGTTTTTCAATTTTATTGAAACTTTTTTATTTCAAATCATTTTCTTTCCTGCTGTTTTGTTTCTTAAGAATAAATTTGATGTCGTAATGTAAAACACTTAGAAAATATTCGCAGCTTGCTCGAATTTTATTGGTTAATGGTGCTGCGCCTGCGCTTCCCTTTTCGTTTGGTTTTTTACAAATAGTACATTCGGGGATTTATATACACACATATGCACACTACAAACACATGTTTGGATACAAGTGATAAACAAAAGAGTAAGAGTAAATGACAGAATATTTGCATTTGAAAAAAAGACATTTTTTTGATTTTGATAATGATAAGTTCATGTATGGCTTCATAAATCCCGACAAAGCGGACTGGGTATAAAAAATCTCTTTCGGGCGCGTTAAATTTTTTAATGGGATTTCGATCTTTTGTATAGAAGTTTTGGATTGTTTTACTTGAACTTCATAATATCTTTCGAATTCTATTTTTATTTTTATCAAATCACAATTGAGACTTGTTTAAAGTAGCAGAAGAAAATTAGTTTTTTTATTGCAAAATATATTTTTAATATAGTTTTCAAATTTTTGCAATATTCTTACAATATATTAATTATTTCTTCTTCGTAAATCTCCGAATGCCTTACTTTGCGTACGACATCTACAGCCCCATAGCTACTGCTATTTTTACCAGCAATGACGTCACTTTTGATTTTCACACCTTCAACTTGTATATGTCTTCGATATTTTCACGCGGCTGTCATTCGCCACACTTCGAAGATAAATTTTGTTGACAAAACTGTAACACCGGTAGTTAAGTGTTGTTATTATGTGTTATAGTTGTTGCTACTGTTATGGCTGGCGCGCAACATTGCAGTACACTTTTGCGTGACGATCTCATTTCAACCAGCATACACGAACATTAGTACGTCTGCGGCTACGTCTACATACAAACACGCGTCTGCGGTGTTTTCGAGTGCGTACACATTTCAGACCGCAGTCTGAGCCACTTTTGTCGTTTTGTCGTCCAGTGAGCTAATAGTCGAGACGCTAAATATCTGACACTTTTGCTGCGACCACAAGCAACACCAATGGATTGAGTATTTTCGTAATTGTTATTTGACTGTGAAAGGCTCGGTCTAGTTAGCTATTGTAAATTTGTTGTTGCTGCTGCACTGCATTGCCACCAAATTACTAAGATGAGCGTATTGTTATGCAAATTAAGAACAATAACTCAGACGGTTGCTGCCATCATACGTCATTTTGTTGTTGTTAAAGTTCTGTTAAAGTTGTTTTGAAGTAAAATATAGTTTAATTTCTTCTTTTATTCTAATTTTAGTACTTTTTATATAATTTTTTCTTTTGTTTACATTTTGTATTCATTTGCAATAATTAACTATACTTATAGATCTGCAGAAACTAGTAAGTTAATAAAAAATCAACCTAAGTTAATAAAGAAAAATAGATACAACATGTTATGCTAAATCGAGTTTAGTTGTTGATTTTCAGCTAAATCTCTACTTCAAAAAAGCAATCCTTAAATATGTGAAAATATGTACAAGGAATGGAATTGGATAATTGACATATCTTAACTGAAGTCTAATTAATTCAAGACTCGATACTGTGTTGCCTCCCAAATAACACATTAGTACAAAATAATTTGTTCGACTTAAATTGAAGGACCAAAAATTAGGATTTTGCGACTGAAAAAATTGCGACTCAATATACTTTATTTTTTATAGTGAACTATAGAAAACTTATTTTAAAATTTGATATTTGCCCAAATAGCTGTACAGAACTTAAGTGTAAAATGGCAAAATTTAGTGGCGGAATTAGCCAATTTGAGACACTTATCGATTTTCAAGCTTTAAATAAATTAAACTTGAAATGAATAAACTCAACCCTAAACCATATATTTTAGCTTAAGTTGGCTTAAGTCATTTGCCACAGATATGTATGATAATACATTTGAATATTGGCCACACTTACTCTGTCTGTTGAAGGTGTGGGAATATGAAATTATTATATTTTCATTTCTCTTACAAATTGCAACTAAAGTTTCTGCCTTTCCATTATTACTATTATATTTTTTCTGCGAAGCAAAATTATGCACTCTTTCACTTTCAACTGGCGCACAGAGTTTTCTTTCTCTCGACTTCCAAGTGCAAATATTCGCACTTTCCATAACCGCAATTGAAATGCACCTTTCACTCATACACACACACGTATATATTTAGCAAGCGCCAGCGATGCGCACAATTACAACAAGAGCAACAGCAACAACAACAGTAGACAGTCGTCTGCACGAAAGCCAAGCAATCGAAACGGCAGGCAGTAAACAGATCTGCAACTACTTTATAGCTAAAATATATATAAATATCAATGTATAAGTATGTATATTTGTTACAAGTCGCTGCCGCCACTTGGAAATTAAAAGTTTGGCAAACTTGAAATCCGCGCTTTTCCTTTCATTGCAAATTTTCGCTCGTAAATCAAAAAGCAAGTTGCTCACTTAAGTCTTTAGTGGCGAAGAGTGAAAAAACTTTTACCCGCCACAGTCTCCGATGTTGCATCATGGTACATGCCACATGCGACACGTTCGGCATTCAGCGTTTAGCGTGCAAGTGACACTTTCGGCGCTGTTTTCTCGCCGCCGCCGTTGTCACCAAACGCTTCGAGTTGCAAGCAACTGCTGCTGCCACAACATGTAATGTGTTACCAATTTCCATGACAATTAATCAAATCTTAGCTTATAACGTGCAATAATAAGTAAATAAAAATGCATCTTTCGCCGGCCTGTGTTGCTGTTGCTGTTGTTATTGTTTTTGTTGTGTCGCGTAATTCATTCGCCTTGCAATTCAATTCCATCGCACTCCATTTCATTCGATTCAATTAAAACGACAAAATGCAACAGCACGTTTTCGCGTCACTAAATTGCATGTTAACGGTGAACAGAAAATAGCGGCGCGCGAATTTGTGGCAAGCGGCTGTGTGTATGTGTGGCAAACAGACGTTTGGTCGTTTAGCAAGTTGCACTGCTCACACATACATACATACTCGTATTCATTGCACTAATAACTGTGTGTCCGTCTGCCGGCAATATTTGCTCTCGACTGCTTTATTAGGTGTGAATTGATGTCAGCTTCGCGCAAAGGCAAGTCACTTGAACACCTCTGTAGTTTGCATAATCCAAAAGCATATGAAGCAATCGTCGCACTCGCGAGTTGAACGAAAAGCTTGCGAAATGGGAAATTAATATGCTCTACAAATTACTGCTTTTTACGTGAGTCAATAAATGCTGGCGCAGTTGTCAGATGAGGGTGGTTCAATTTAAGCCCGGAAATTACTGTTTCGAAATAAATTTATATTTTTAAACTATAAAGAAAATTAAATTATGGATATTGGATCAAACCATTGAATAGTAAGCAAAGAACGAATTAATCAACTTTTCGAAGTTAGATCAAAATTGAAATCATTATTATTAAAAAAGATAAAAAAGTTGATAAAAACAACACTTTCCGGTTAAGGTGATGGGAAGCAAGTGAGATTTTAGAAAAAAAAAAAAAATTTTTTTGAACTGACCCGATTTTGAAACTTTGAGATCATTGTAAATATGATAATACCTAATCACTGCCTTTTACTGAAGTTTTTATTTCCGATGACGTCACACCGATTATAGTAATATTACAACTTTTCGATAACATAACATAATGAGAAAAATTTAAGTTTAAATATAATCCTCAGATTCGAAAACTACATTTGTACATATCTTTGCAGTAAACATTTATTGGGCGTTGGTAAGCAGAAGTAAAATTTATAGGGTCCAGATTCGGCCAATTCAAAACACTTTTGCTATCGCACTTTTATTATCTCTAGTTTAGATGAGGTCGATACGATTTTCGAAAGTACATTTCTTCTTGAGTATTAACTATGTTTACTATACTGCTTATTTTTTGTTCTAAACACATGGCATAGTGTCGTGTAGAATAGGATTTATCAAAAGATAGTCATTTCCACTGGTCAACACAAATATTTGATTTTCAGTTATACGGAGGCTGCTCAAACCAGCACCTTTTTGACCGGCATCAAGAAAATAATGCGTGGTCAACGATTTTCGTCGCCAGAAGATGCTGTTGAAGTATTCAAAAACCATGTTTTGGAGGTGTCTCAATCGGAGTGGAAAAAGTGCTTCGAAAATTGGTTTGAGCGCATGCAAAAGTGTATAAATCTTGATGGAGAATATTTTGAAAAACAATAAAACCATTTTCGTTAATAAATATTCCTATTTTCATTATTAGGCCAGAAATATATATAGCAGCCCTCGTTTTCATCGTTCAAGCTTCGTTGAAAACTTAAATATATCATTTTGAATTCGTAACATCATAGCTCCAACGCCAGGCTTGCTCTCTATACAAAAATATTCAAAAACATTGAAAGTAAATACAAAGTGTGCATTAGTGGTAAATTACGGTATGTGTTCGAAATAATAATGAAATTTGGGATACTAAACTATATATCACAGATTCCATCAGATTTAGAAATATCTTAACTTAATCTAACCACAAACATATAACGTAGCTTGTCGGTCTTTCGACTGATTTAGGACGCAAAATTTTGCGTAAAAACTGAAATTGTGTTTTTTTTCGGTTAATGGTAACTAAGGCCAAAAACCAAGATTTTTCGCTGGTTTATTCCTTACGAAGTAACAATTTTATACAAGCAGCAAACAAACTAATTTTTTTATACATTTCGGTATAAAAGAAGGAAGGGATGTTGGCAAAGAACGCTTTTAGGTAGATATTTACCACTGCATATTTATATACTATATAATGGATGATAAAGTTGAAGTTGTAGCAAAATTTGCACTCATAACATCAAAGGTTGTTACCAAAGCCAACTTACTTGAATTTAGCGAGCGAAGTCGGTAAGTAATCTAACTTGTTGTAACAACAACAAAAACACTATAAATATTAGCGAGCAAATCGGTGTTTGGTTGACTATATCCACAATATAATAACAATACTTTTGCGGATTATGTAGACACGACATTTTCAATATATCCATCATTACTTAATAAATAGTATTTGTCGCATGTGCCATTTCAGAAATCATAGATGTTATAATATTTAACTTAAAAAATTAAATTAAAAAAAAGTTTGAAATTGTTTGTGCATACTGAAGTCGCGCTTGATGCTCTCTTCCTTTCCTTATTTCCCAACATTTTCGCAAGAACTTTAAGAACACAATTTTATAATGTCTTTTTATCTCGTTTGCGTTTCAAGCGCTGCCATCAGAATTTAAAAATAAGTATTCGCCTTACACTTATGGCATAATTAGCTACAATTGGCGGCGAGCAATGCGCAATAATTGTAGCAATCTACGCTGCTGATTGCCGCAATAAATTGCCGTCATGAAGTTTACAGCTCAAATATTAAAATAATTGTGCGTTTGGAGGTAGATGTGTATGTAATAAAACTAAATATGGTGAGAAGAGTTAGCGGAAATGTACGCCCAGCATAGAGGAAAATAGAGAAATGGAAAATATGAAGTCCGAAAACATGACAAAAAAATGTTTATAATAAATGACAGTTGCATGTATATGTGTATGTATGCAAATTTATAGACAAGAATATACAAGCGCAAACAGTGTTACGATAATTGCTGCCGCCTGCCACTGTCTGCTCAACTACCGCTGCTGCTCACGCCGCTTTCCCAACGACTGTTGGCCATTTCCTGACTGCCAGACAGTACACAGCTTGATTGCCGTGTGGCTTGAGATTTTATTGCAAATTTGGTTTTTTAATGCAAGCGCCGCATATGTAGCTGGGAGAGGCGCCGCAACTTTAGCTTATTTCCTAATTAAAATCATTGCAAAGTAATCAATGTTTTATTAACTTAATTAATTTTCTTTTATTTTTACATACAATTTTGCAACATTTTTGACAAATGCGAGACTCAAACGCTATATGCAGCACCAAGCAAGCCGCCACGCGCAGGCACAGTTCTGAATTTCACATTCCGCTCGCATAAAAACGTCATAGCTTTCCTGTGCAGTCGATCAGTTGCATTTCACCATGACTTTTATTAGCCAATGTTTTGTTTTTTTTTTTTGGCTCGCGATTGTCATGGTCAGTGACCAAGTGGCGCATATGTGTAGCAAGTCAGCCGCGTGTGCCTGTGTGCCTCCACCAACGCATGCGCACAATTAGAATGTTTTATGGCCGCAGTGCCGACGCCGCCACAAGGCAACGCGCGCCGGGCAGCCAGTGGCGCGTTTCCACTTGCGTTGGAGGATTTTAAGTGCCGCCGTTCCAACGTCCCACTCGCGCCCTTAGCGCCTTGCACTCAATTGTCGCCATTCATAAGGACAGTACATTTCTTTTATTTTGATTTTTATTTGCTTTTTTAGCTTCTATATGCTCTCGTTGTTATGCTTTCGCGCATTTCGCACCGTCTGTTTATTGTTGTTGTGGAGTTTGCTTTTATAGCTACGCTGCCTTTATAGCAATGTTAAGGCATAGTCCAGCCGCTGGCGCATGTCACACAGTAATTGACTTCAAGTATTTTTTCTTGTTCTTCTTTTGTTGTTGTTATGTCATTTGCGCGCCTTATGTTCGCCACCATCTCGATCGCTTGAATGTTTGCGGCAACTTTGGCATTGTGCAGCTTCGCTGACGCTTACTTTTTGCTATTCGGTTGGTAGATCGTGTTGCAAGCACGCTTGATGTGTTGCTGTAAATTAGCGTGCGCGTCAGTTTAACTGGCGCACTTCAAGATAATTCAGTTATTATATTAAAGCATATAGGATGTTTACTGCGTTTAATGGCTTATTCTAAACTTCAAGTAATTTATTTATTTTTCTAAACTTTCGAGCATACATACCTATCGACTCTCATGCTATGTTTGTGATAAACCTAACGAAGAGAAGCTGATCTCTCGTGACATGTACTCCAAAAATTATAATTTATAAGAAACAGGCGGGGAAATATGCCTTCGCCTGTGGATGTCAACTTCCTGGATTATAGCTGCTTATGGCGGATTTATCTCTTTCAATTCCCCAAGGAAACCTGCCACCCACTGGCAATGAGTTCCTTTTATCCGCATGGAAGATGTGGAGATATAAACAGATGAGATACAAATTTCATATAAGGAAAATATTGGAGCCTTACACTAGTAAACAAAGCTTAAACTACGATGAGCTTGCATATAGTTTCTCAAATGACAACAGAGAAACCAGAGCACTTTCGATAAGATACTAGCGTAAATACAGAACGAGTTGCTATTCGGACCTCTATTCCACTTGTTCGTATGCAAATCATGTATGGACTAAGCTTGCTATATATTCGCCAAAGGCGCTACTTCGTAAGAAGTTTTATAGACTAATAATGTTCAACTCGCTCCATTCGAGAGCAATAGCTTCATTCATTTGACTGCCGTGTTTTGTCGATCTCTTGTAATTATGGTCGTATATAACTTTCATTCCTATATATTGCTTCATTTTTTTACACACATAATTTTCTGCATTTAGGGCTGTCGTAAGAGATACGCTATGCATCACTAGACTTCTTTTAGCGTTGAAGCAGCACTGCTGACATGCAGAATCGTTTTTAAACGTCTCTTGACTTTAATTCATATGCTACCCAATTTTCATGCTTTTTTATGTAACTCTCCGCTATACACGTTTTGAGATGGCCGCTTTAGTGTCTTCGAAATATTCTGCGAGCTCTTTCTGTGGTTGGAAACTATATTCAATAATGCTTGCAGATCCTCATCTTCACCATTTCTTGCTGAAGTTTTCACATATAACAATTATGAAGAAGACCCATAGCATTTCATCTTCGCCAAATTTACCATTTCTTGTTGAGGTTTTCACTTAATATCTCCTGGCCAACAGCACGATGTTAACCACCACTGGAAACTCGATTCAAAATTAATCGGAATAATTCTTTTTGTAACTTCTTAAACGTTGCAGACTTTATACTTAATTTAATAATAAAAATAATTCATGCTTGGTCCCTTAAAGATAACGCTACACTGTGGCAAGATAAAGCAACAAAATCAATTTGAGAGTACATAAATTTATTAGCCCGGAAATTATTGTTTAATTTGCCAAACAACCGATTGTGATTGGCTATCAGTAGATTTGCTGCAAGTGTGAAAACTCGCCGAGGCCAAACGCCAAGCATTCGCAAGCTATAATTTCATAACAAAATCAATAGAACATATACACACGTACACGCATACATACAAACTTGCATATGAGGATGTGCCGGCAATGGCCTTAAGGTGCAAACGAAGAAGAGGAAGAAATAGCAAAAGCAGAAGACGAAGTGTTGAAGGCAAGTAAATCGAGATGAGTGCTGCTGGGTGTACAACTTTGAGACAGCATTAGATGCGCATGCGCACGCGCTCAACTGCGCACCCATACACACATATACACATACGTACACCAGAATGTATACAACTATATACATATATATATATGTTTGGATATTCATACAGATTGCGACACACAAACTTAGCCAACATAAATCAAATGGAAATTTTACAAGATAAATTTTTGAACACGCTTATTTAACACCTAACACGTATGTTAGATGATTTACGAAAATGCAGAATTAACAAAAACAACAAAAGCACAAGCAACAGTGCAAACAAGCGTAGAGCTCAAGATGGACATACAGCGCAACAGATGGAAAATTCTTGCTGCTAGATGCGAAAGCTTCAATTACACACACACGCACATTTGTGCTGAGAACTAGAAAGTCGCTTACATAATATATACGAGTCTGCATACACATACAAGTATTGGTAGTATGGTTAGATACTCAACTGCAGATACAAGCGCTGTTATGCTGGAATGTTGTGCGCACGTCGTTTCTCAATCATTGTTTTCATTCCCATTTACTTATTTTTAACTCCGTTGCATCTTTGTTTTCGTTCTAGCTGTTCGCTGTTCGCTGTTAGCCGTTGTTGTTAATGTTGGCAATCACGATGCATGATGTTAGTGATGATGGGAGTGCGCTCAGCGCTAAATAATCTATACCGGAAAATTAAAATTCTTAATAACATGCCACAAATAACAGACTGGCTCACAAGTGCAGTCCACAACACTCAAATGCGTTTATGGACACCCAGATACATATATTTAACTCAGCAGATATACTACTGCACTGTATTAATAGATTTATATGCTGCATTGCTGCTAAAATATCTTCCGGTTTAAGTGATAAATACTTTACTTCATATCTTGCAAAGATTTTTGTTTTAAGTTACGTAACGAGTATTTGGGTGCAAACTTTCCGAGGTAGCTTATTAGTAGACTAACATTTATAGTCCCAAGGTGTAAAGGCTAATGACGACCCATTCTTGCATTGAATACTCTAATTTGTTTAGCTTCTAATAAATTCTGGTTTTCGAGTAGTGAGCAGAGATTCCTCACGCGTTTCACAACTTTCCGTCCAGGGTTCGTTTACATATTGTCTTTTAAAAAATCCTCGAATATAATCGAGTATTCAAGATGTTTCACTTATTTACGGATTTTTTTATATTTTATGGTGATGAACTGTTTATCTGTTTTCCTTGAATATTTCTCCCTTGAAAATTTTTGAATTTTGATAAGGAACTTATAAGTATGTATGTAGATAGAAGAGTTACGTTTATCCGAACACATTTCTTACGTTGGGCGAAAACATACCATCTGATTATGGATTTAGTACAACATTCACTCAAATTATTCAATGTTTAATTATTCCTTAGAAAACAGTAAGTTTTCATGGGTACTTAAAGCGTTCCTTGCAGGCGGAGATCAAATCAAGTGCATCTGGCAAGCTTACACATATGTATTTGATTGCTTGATACATATTATTAGCATCCTTTGAAAATGAAGCACTTCCCAGCTAACTTCCAATTCACATTCATCTAAGATAAAAATAAGATTTTTACCCCAAACTCTTAGGATCAGAATAGTTATACTTGTAGTTTAAAGCTAAGTTGGTGGTAGAAAAGGGTGACATTTGCTTTTTATAGTATACAAGAGATAGACATATACCATCACGCAGTTTTCTATAGACCTTTTCACTGTGTACAATACTTAGTACAGTATTTTGATAAATCTCGTAAGGTTCCTGCGTTTGCAATGTAAGCGGACGAAATGTTATTATACATACAAACCTTCTTCTTTACTCATTCTAAATATATTATTATTATTAATAAATTGAATATATTTTCTGAAATTCACAATGCTGTTAAGTTTGAGTTCGTGTCTTTACTAAGGTATGTGGGAAAGGTGAGAAATATGGCTTAACTTTTTGTAAATTGTTTTTTTTTTTTTGTAGCAAAAATCATTCGTCCTACAAATAATCCACAAGAGGTGAATAGAAATATTAAAGTATGTTTGAAAATAGCAGTGGATACTAAATCAGTTGCAAAAGTGTATGCAACTTTCTTAAAAGTGGTTGGTGTCTCTGCTATTTTTTTAAGTGGTAACAAATATTAGTTTTATGCATTAACTTTTCATTGATCGGTGAGTTATTAAAAGCAGATAGTATTTTGTTTGGTAAGATCACAAAAATTGATGAAAGGAGGAATAATATTAAATACTGGTTATTGTGTGAAGGTCACAATTATAGCAATATTGCTATAATAGTACGTCGTATCAGTCTGAAATACTATTTTGATATTCTGTTGCAATTTATCACACCCTTCTCATTGCACACACATTTATATCCAAATATAAATGAATAAATAATCTCATGAATGACCAAATACAACAAAGCTGCAAGCAAAATGAAGGCAAAGTGCTTGTGGAATCGAGCTGTAATATGAAATTTGTAAAATTGTTGCTGCGCAGGTTCATCAGCGGCATCATCTGGGCATATAAATCTTCTTGCCATCGTCGCATGCCACACTTAGAACGGATGAATAAGAAAATAAAGAAAACACCAGCAAATAAATAAAAGTAAAATCTCATCATTCTTGTGGAAGTTATGCACATACCATACGCACGCACAAACACTATCACAAGTGAACTTATAATTGCTAAGTCAAATAATATTGCAAACGAATGCATTTGCTAGCGTGAATTGTGGCTTGAAGAAAAAGTCGACCAGCCGCGGCGGCGCATGGCACAGCTCATCGCACCGCATCGCATCTGTAGGAATTGCAATAAATTTTGAAAGAAATTGATAAGGCGTCAAAATAAATCAAACCAATGACTAATCAATGGAAAAAGGTGCGAAATCTTTGGGGGACCGTCGATGCGATGCGCCGCCGTGGCCAGCTGCCGGCTATTACATTAAAAGTGGTTGTTGCGGCGATCAGGCGGCTGCTTGCTCGATGACTGCGGTCTAGCGCACAGTTTGCGTTGGCTGTGCGCTAAAATTATATAGTTTTTATTAAAACAAAACAAAAAGCGCGCACACATTTATTTTGTGTCGCTGGCCGCAGCTGTCAGTGCGTGTAAATTTAAAATTTTTAATTTTTTCACATTTCGCTACATTAAACGAGTGCGTTGTGCCTTCTGCTGTCGCATTGCCTGGGAAATGATATATGGTTGTACAAGCGGCAATGGCAACGTGAACATTCGCACATGCTACACAGTTGTATACATACATGTATAAATGTATCTATGAATATACTGTAGCTATGTATTTCACCCCGTCACTCCGTCACCCCGTCACCATGCACACACACCCACATGCCAATTGCTGCGTCGCCGATTCGCCACACATTTTCATATGGCTGTGTACTTGCCACAAACAACACACAGCGCTGCCAATGAGCTTTGCGCAAGCGCAATGTGCACGCTTAACGCTTTACTAATGGCTAATGTGCGTGAAATGTCAAATGCAAAGTACCCATTTTGGCATCGTCGTAAAAATTTAGCTGCACGCTTTGGCAGCGACATACAAAATGAGCTTGTTGCAAATTACGTAAGCGTTCAGATGCCGTAAAATGAAAAAGAAAAACGATCGAAAGTGAAAATCGTATGCGTTACAAGTTAGCGTAGTCATGCGGCATCTCAGCCATATCAAATGTGTTGTTGCAACACATTAGGCAGTTGTAGCAGGCATCACACAAGAAGCCGCAGAAGATGAAAGAATTTCAAACTGCTAGCGTTAGAAGACTCAAGCTCAAGCATAACGAATGCTGGTTAGGATACTCAAGAACAGCTAACGCAGACAGCCTGACGGTTCCTTAGTGCAGCTCCACTTAAGGCACTCATATTTGAAGTAGTATGCAAAGCGGTGACTCTTACTGTTGCTATATTGCCTGCCTTTTGGTTGCTAACACTCACTTACCGCAAGCCTCATTGTAATCTATGAAATCAGTTTGAGCAGTTCTTGAATATATCAATGGATATATACTATATTTGGATTTGCAGTCAAACGCTGGACTTGTGCTTTTACAGTTTTAGAAAAGTAGTTTTCTAAACCAAAACAATCTCTATCATAAGATTTTACAAGGCAGACACATGATCACAGTTTGCTAAAGTGGGCACAAGAAAAAAATTGTTTTTATGCTTGAGGTGAGAGAAAGATGGAACGGAGGACTATTGATTGTGGCACTTCTACCTAAGAGAGGTGATTGAATAGGTATATTTCAAATTAGGAAAACCTTTGAATTTATATGATCACCACAGGTTTGAGTTCGATCTTGGATATATTCAAATATTCAATCTGAGATACCAATACAGTACAGGTATAGTACCGCTCTCATAGTATTGTACCTGACTGTACCACAACCTACTATAATGTAGTATAGCGGGTTACACTCTGAAACCACAAAACACCTCGATGACTATTCTTCGAGATTGAAAGCGGTCGCTCATCGGTTTTTGTTCAATCACGCCCAGGTGCCACGAAAACGGCTTCCCTCTATTCTCAAAAGACCGTGTTGATCATATGCTGCATGAACTATGTGGCGTAAGAAAGCTTTCGGCACGATGAACAGTCAGTTCCACCGGTCGGACAACTGAAGCTCACTGTTCCAAAAAAGGCAAATCGGTCCCAAGACTGTGTAAGGCCTTAAATAGGTAAATAGAAATAATAATAATTCAGCATATTTTGTTAAATGACATCAGAGAAAGATGTGAATGAATGGACTGAAGTTGTTTTCAATTCATATTCTGAACCAAGTTAAAGAAAATTAGCCTTCCGGATTCCAAGACTCTCTACGATCAAAATATATCTAATATAGAATTCTAAAAATAAAGGCTTCCGATTACCAGCTTTGTATTAGTGTTTATGTTCTTCACAGACCAAGGGGATGGTACTGAACCTCTTCTCTGATGTCGTCTACAACAAAACATCTTGCTGCAAGTGAATTAAAACTTTCGTTATTTGCATTTATGTGATTTTCGCTGCCGCTGAAAGAGGAAATCACTTGCAAACAAGAAATAATAACCACAACTATGCAAATATGAAAATATGTGGAGAGTTAGGCATGAAGATTGTTCATTGCAGTACAAATGCTCAATGCAAAAGACAAAACAAAAACAATTGCCAACAACAATAACGCATTCATTGCTACCACTGCAGCTAGGCGCATGTGAATGTACATGGGTAAACAACACAAAAGCGTATGTAAATGCAACAAGCCACGGCCGAACAGCAGCCGCCAAATCCAACGGCGTCGACATAGTGGGAAAGGCAACGCAGCGCCTGTGACGCAACAGCAACGCCTAAATGTGGCCACCACTTGTTGTTGTCCGTACGGCGCTGTTGCAGATGGAAGTGCTGGTTAAACGCGTCCACCACTTGCCAGCAACAACAAGCCAACAACCAACAACCGCGTAGCCTGGACAAGACAAGCCAAAAAGTTTGGCGGTGGAAAACGCGTACGCGTACGACGACCTCAAACGGTACAGCTGAGTGTTCAATTCAACAACAACAGCGTCACTGTACAAATATTTCAACGCCAGCAACAACAACAACAACAATAATAACTCATATATTAGCAGCATCATTTGCGCGGCCACTTTTGGTCGCGGTCGCTTTTTACACTTTGTTTCGTTGGCTTTTGGTGTGTCGCGCGGCGGTGGCGCGCGGTATGGTCGCTTGCGCTTAGGGTCGACGCGCTGGTCGAGCATTTCGAATCGCATTTGAATGCAGCGGAAAATATGCATTTGATTATGAATGCGTTTTGTGAGTTCGGTGTTCGTTAAAAAGTGTGTCTGTGTGTGTGCCGTTGCTTGGTACTTTAACACCCCACACAAACACAATGACTCTCTCACAAACACACATGCCGACGAGCGCGTCTTTATATTTGTTTTTTGAAGTTTTTATTTGCTGTTTGCTTTTGCTGCCGTTAATGCCGCTGACTGCAACAACGCCAACGATGATGGATGGTTGTACAAAGTCGTGTTCAAACACTTTGTTGTTGCCACAAATGGTTTTTGTAGCTCTTATTTATCTACGTACGTACGTACGCATTTGTTTTTCAGCTGTCGTTGTTATTTGTTGTTGGTTTGTGTGCGCACGCGCACCAACAAACAATGACGGAAAAGTGGGAAAAATTAATGTAAGCGCTTGTAAGCACCGCTAAGCGTTTGCACGCCGCACATGATGTCAAACGTTAGATGGAAAGGTAGGAAGAGGGTGAAAGCGAAGCAAACATCACTCCGCATTTTACTCAGCAAAGCCGACAACGGTCATTTGCAGGCGGCTCTAAGTCAATGAAGGCCTTTAGTCGGTGTGTATGAGTTATTTATACTAGTCATTTGTTGTTGTTGCAGCATATATTTTTTTATTAAAATAAGCTTAATATGCGGAATTACATTTAAATACTCTTAGTAAATTTATGTAGTTCACACTTTTAATGGCGTGTAGACGAAAGCGAAGCAATTTACAATAATTTAAAAAAAAATTGGAATTACAGTAAATGTTCATATCTGACAATATGTAAAGTTTGACCTCGACAATGCGTAGAGTCTGCAGACGTCTGAGTAATTATGTGTGTATAAAAGCATGCCACTTTGGATGATTGCCTTTCCGCCTAAAGCTAGAGCTAACCGTGAGAACTTTGTTTAATATCTTGATTTTTTTTATAGTTCAACTAAAAACATTTAAGTTTAACTTAAATTTATATGGAAAATAGTAATGTTTGGTAGCCCTTAAGCTGCGATCGTTAGACCCTTCACCTTTCTAACAACCCGATTTCCTACACGAGAGATAAATTGGAGAGCCTATCAAATAAAGAGATATCGGTCTAAAATTTTAATACAGCATACAGCTGCCACACAAACTAGACGATAAAAATCAAGTTTTTGTATGGGGAAACTTTCTTATTTGACAAGATATCCTCATGAAATTTGACATGCATTATTGTCCAAAGCAACGCTCCAATATCCATATACATATATTCTTCAGATCCGACTACAATCGCATATAGCGAACATAAATATCTTTTGTTCTTATAAAGTAATTTTAACTCAACTTCAAAGTTGCTTAAACCTGGAACCATTAAAACTGGATAAAACTTTAATTATCTATATATGTAAATGCTATAAGAAATGCAGCTGTGAAGGCTAAGGTATAGCGAAATCTAAAGTTTTTTCTTGTCGACTAACAATCCTAGATATCCGATAAATTATTGATTTTTTCGGTTGCGAATAATTTTCGATTAAAAAACAGATTTAGTGAATTACAAATTCAACTTAATCTTATCCCATGATTAGCATTCTATACAGAATGAAATCTTGTTTTGTATATGTCTGATTATCAGTGAATACTAGTAGGCGAACCACGGTTTTAGAGCTAAACAACTTTATTGTGTTTTAGCTGTTAAACATTACTTTATTTACTGAATCTGCTATTGTTTAAAGCCTAACAATAAGTAATAAACCTTAAATTTATATAAAACTAAACTGTTTGAGCCTTTGCTGATACGTTCTTCTTTAAAAGACTGGTAGATCTTTTCTTTTCAAGCGGGTTGGATTACAGGATTGTAGCTAGGCGCTAACTAACTATATACTAACCAATCTCAGTATTAGTTAAGGAGTCTATTCCGCCGTTACAACTGCAATAATTATGACTAATACTAGAACAGTCGGGTGTTGCGTATGAGCAACATAAGGAATATCCCAAAATTAATCAGACTTTTAACTATAAAGTTATAGTTTTATCTATTAAAACTGCAGCATTACAGAGTTATATTTATCTCTTTCAACCTAAATTAGATGATATTTAAATGATGACTAAGGACCTGGTCGTCTATTGCTAGTAATCGTTTTGAATTCTAGGAAAAAAGTAAGTGAAATTATGGGTATCGATGCAAATTTTACTGAGCGAAATCTTGGCTGAGGATTTAAATAGAAGTGAAAGCTCTATTTGAAAAATTTTAACTGAAGATCTGGGTAAAAAAGATATTTGTGAGTTTTTCTCCCCACGTATTAAATTAATACCACAAACTTTGATTAGTTTTTGAAGAATAAACGGGTTTCTCTCATCAAATACGCTCCGTGACTATTTAAATTTCCAAAACTGAAACCCATGATGTTTTTAAAGAAAAATAAATATTTTTTAAATATTTGCAAAAACTATATATAGATACCTAAGTACATAAAATTTTGGAATTATACATACAATAAAATTAACAATATTTTGAGTTTTTTGTGAAATAAATTATTTCCAAAATTCGTTCCGTCACATTGTTAAGCGGACATATTAACAGATATACAAAAATAATACATTTTTCACACACGGCCAATATTTTTTTTAGTTTATTTGTTTTTCTCCAGCTCGCTTTTGTTAAATGACATTTAGAGTTAATTTATGCAATGTTGCAGCACAACTTGCCACATAACTTGACACTTGCAATAGCGCTACGGAATGCAATATCTAGGCAACCTTTTCGTGATATGCATCTATGCAAATGTGCACTCGTATTTCTACGATTTTCACAACAATGAAAATTAACGCGGATTAACGAATGATATTTTTCAGTTGCACACGAAGTGTCCGAAGTTACATATATTTGTTTACTGCGCCCTCAGCGCGATCATATCACATTTAAGAAATAAATAATTAACTATATTTATTACAGCTACAAATTTTCAACTGTCAACTCATGTTTTTCAAAAGCGTTACATTTGTATACTAAAGACTTAAGCGCCGAACTTCACTTCAAGGAAAACCACTTCTGTGCGCCGCTAATTAATCATTAGAGTAGATAATTTCGAAATAATCACTTGAATAAAATTTACATTGGTGAAATTCCACGACGCTTGAATGCGCGGGCCGCTACAAATTTTACTCACTGCTCTGGTAAAGTTGCTAATGATATAGTTTTTTTTTTACGGAACTCACAAGTGCTTGAATTAAGTTCAGCTTCTAGGCTATTTCTTGTTAGTTATATGTTGTATAAAAATGTTTTAGATTCTAACATACACCCAACTCTTTTTTTACACGCTTTCTTTGTACCCGAAGATTTTTGATGTTACTCGGTTAAAAAAAAATTTTTCGGTAAAAGATTTTTCAGCTAGCATGATTTCAAAATCACTGTCTTGTAACTATGTATGTTGTTATCACACTTGGCACTAATGCTGAAATGAACATACATAGTAATCCCCTTATTCGATAACTTTTACCTACACATTTTGTTCTTTCTATAAAAAATTTTTAATAAAAAAGTCGACTGCGCAAGACCTTTCGGAGAGTAGTTCGACAGTTCAAAACTCTATTGCCGGACGAAAGTCACAATTGGATAATTTGATCGATATCTCCAGTAATGATACCGACTTTAGTCCAGTGCGTCGCAAACAATTCTGTTTGTTATTAAATAGCGACAAATAATTATGTAGCTATGGAAATATTTTTTCTTTATTTCAATTCTATTATTATGTTCTTAATTCTGGATAAACATATTTCTTTTGTTTTTTGCTTGCTCTACCAATTTTACAACTGTATGAATTATGTATTTTAAGTTTTAATGCTCGATAAAATGCCATACGAACATATAATTTCTATGCATATCTGAAATATTAAAGTTTTCAACATTTTTTACACGGTTTTTCGAAGTAAATATAGCTCTTTATTTCATCTTACACGGTTTTCAGATGACATACAAGTAGAACGTATCCCCCATTTTACTATAAGAAACGCCTCTTTTTTACACAGTTTCTTTTTACACAGTTTCTTTTTACGAGCCCACAAAGGAAAAGTTTACTTGTCTTGAAATATTTTTGAAGTATTCTAAAATTCTGTTATTTTATTTACTCTCAATAATGACTTGCAACAAAATAGAACTTCACTTATTACACAGCACCTGCCTTGTATATATTATTTTGAATTACTTTCAAATTTTATTTGAAATAAAAAAAAAATTATTTTAACATCAAACTCATTTATTAAAACAAACAAATATTTTATTTAATTGCTAGCTATTCTAAAACTTAATTGTACGCGATTGAATTGAAATGGCATAGCAGTTGGAGTCGTAGGGAAACGAGGTATCAAAAAACTACTTCTTCTAATTTAGCAGTTAAGATCGTAGCTCCAATCAAATTTGGCAACAACTTTTTCACTGCCAGCAACAGGTTGCAAGAGTATAATAATTTTTGTAGCACGAAAATTAATTGTCGAATGTATTGTTGAACATGACTCAAACAAAGCTTCGACGTTTGACATGTCCCAAAAATTAATGAATACAAAGGTGGGACTTTTAATGCTGGCAGTCTCACTTTGCCATAAGCACAACACATCCCGGGCGTTTCATCTTGAAAGTTAGCCGGATCACAATGCGTAATTAAAAGCAGCACGCATCACTTCAGCCAAAATAGCACGACGTATTCGTGATCACCATGCAATTTCAGTACAAGTACAGTGTGCATTACGTTCACGCTGCGATGCATTAGCTTGTGTGCGGACAACTGCAGTCTGTGATCACCTTGGTAATGTCATATCATTTGCATTACGCGTTCGCCGACCTATATTTGTCTGTCTTTTGGAAATTTTCCTTCAAATAAAAAATAATCAATCAAATTACAAACAAATTGCATCTATTACAAAAATATTTAATCACCTCTATGCACACAACATGTTTTTTTAAATAAAGAAACACACGTGTATATATATATTGTACAGTCGAAAAAGTATTTTCGTTAAGTTCAATGCGGAGAAGTTGAAAAAAAGTTACAGCTATTCAAATGAGTGAAAATAATGAAGAAATTCGTTATATTTTGAAATTTTTATATTAAAAAAGGAAAAATGCTACTTATCTTGTATCAGTTCGTGTATAAGTTCGTGGTTTGCTCGCTTCCGTTCTGGAATATTCGATGTGAAAGATGCACCTTGCTCTGGTCCACCTATCGCTAAAAAAGTCGATGAAATTTTGGAAAAGATTGACCAGGACCTTCACATAAGCAGTCATAACATCACTAAGAAACTTAACATTCACCATCAAATGGTTTTGAACCATTTAAAAAAGGCAGGCTACAAAAAGAAGCTCGATGTTAGGGTACCACATAAATTGTCTGTGAAAAATTTAATTGACCGAATTAACATCTGCGCTTCATTGCTGAAACTAAGTGAAAAAAGTCTTTTCTGAAGCAAAGGGTAACAGGAGATGGAAAGTGGATCAAATACGACAATAATGTGCGAAAAAACTAATGGTCCAAGCGCAGTGAGCTCAACAAATGGTCGCAAAGCCTGGTTTGGCGCCTCAAAAGGTTCTGCTGAGTGGTTGGTCGGATTGGAAAGGAATCATCCACTGTGAGCTGCTCCAGCCGGGTTGAACAATTGATTCTACATTTTACTGTCAACAACTGATAAGATTGAAGCAAGCAATCGAAAAAAACGGGCAGAACTGATCAGCAGAAAGGGCTTCGTCTTCCATCAGGATAACGCTAGACCACACACATCTTTGGTGCAGATGTGCAGATGGATACTAACGATGCTTGAGAATAGGAACATTATAGCATCAAACGGCGCTGCAACACAAGCAAGTTATGTGAGTAGAGACATGCCTCAAGGAGGCCACACTTCTATGGGTTGTAGCGCTGAACGAAATACTACTCCAACTAAACGGTGGGGGTGTGAAAGCAGTAGCATATGCAGACGATATGGTGTTGTTGGTATCAGGCATGTTTCCTTCAACAGTCAGCGAGATTATGGAAAGAGCACCACGAAGGTTAAGCCTATGGACTAAGAACAATAGACTAGGAGTTAACCCGAACAAAACAGAATTGATGCTATTCACAAGCAGATCCAAAATCCCTCAGTTTCAACTTCCGGCACTAAGCGGTATAACACTCACTCTATCCCCAACAGCTAAATACCTGGGGGTGGAGATTGACACAAAACTGTCCTGCAAAATAAATATAGAAAAACGAATAAATAAAGCATATATGGCCTACTATACTTGCAAGAGAATCGTCAGCAAGAATTGGGGCCTCAAACCTGGTACTCATATAATCATGTGGATGTATACGGCAGTCATAAGACCTATACTTACATATGGAGCTCTGGTATGGTGGCCAGCGCTAAACAAACAATACAACATTAGAAAATTAAATGGAATACAAAGAGCAGCATGTGCAGGTGTTACTGGTGCAATCAGGTCATGTCCGACTAACGCGCTCAATGTGGACATCTTTATTCACAAAACAGCAGCATTTTCGGCTATAAGAATAAAAGAATTGGGTGGTTGGAATCAGCAGAACTATGGACATAGTACAATCCTAAACAAGCTCACCATTAATAAATCAGACTACATTCTCCCAAAGCTGGTTTCAATAGACACTTCCAGGTGAGGATACCATCTAGACGAGAATAGAGAAGAGGTTCAATAGGGGGGGAGGATACCATCTTTGTCTACACCGACAGGTCCAAAATGGACTTTGGAGTAGGCACGCGGGTATTTTCCGTTGATCTAGGCATATCTCTCTCTATACGTCTACCGAACTTGGCTAGCATCTTCCAAGCGGAAGTACTGGGCATAGAAAAAGACTGCGAAGTTCTATTGGAAAACCACGACAATATATAGAAAGCAATATATTTACGGATAGCCAGGCGGCGCTCTTGGCCTTGTCTTCGCCCATGACAAATTCCAGTTTAGTCCACAACTGCAAGAAAGCACTAAGCTTAATATAAGACAAGCTACAACTAGACTTGATCTGGGTTCCTGGTCACAGCAACATTTTCGGTAACGAAAAAGCAGACGAGTTGGGAAAGCCAGGAGCTTTCTTTAACGAATCCGAGGCGGAGCTAATACCAAGCTCGAAACCTCAAAATGGTTTGAGAGAGAAGATAAAACGTAATAGCAGATACAGAAGGCTCTACGAATAGTGTATCAAAATGGCACATCAAGTGCTAATTGAGCCCGATAGACAACAGGGCTGCACTCCTACCTACCTACCTAGCCATTCAACCGATCTTTAAAATTTTTAGAAAAAATGTGGTATGTGGTAACAAAAGTATATTGCGCAAAATAAATTTAAAACCCATTTTCGAAAACTCGTTTATATTAAGAATTCGTTTCAGCGTGACCGTCCAAAAAATCACAGATTTTCGCAATTATACCCTGAAAAGGGTATATTAAGTTTGTGACGAAGTTTGTAACACCCAGAAGGAAGGGTCGGAGACCATATAAAGTATATGCATAAATGATCAGTATGCTACTATATGCTATAGTACTCCGACCTGAAAATTTTTTTGGAGATTATATTGTTACCTTAAGCTGTAATCCATGCCAAATTTCGTAAAGATACCACGTCAAATGCGAAAGTTTTCCATACAAGCCCATGATTCCGATCGTTCGGTTTGTATGGCAGCTATATGGTATAGTTAACCGATCTAAACAATTTCTTCGGAGATTACATTGTTGCTTTAGAAAATAATCTATACCAAATCTCGTGAAAACATTTTGTCAAATGTGAAAGTTTTCCATACAAGAACTTGATTCTGATCGTTCGGTTTGTATGGCAGCTATATGTTATAGTGGTCCGATATCGGCCGTTCCGACAAATGACCAGCTTCTTGAAGAGAAAATAACGTTTACAAAATTTCAAAACGATATCTTAAACACTGAGAGACTAGTTCGTATATATATATACAGACAGACGGACGGACGGACGGACATGGCTAAATCGAATCAGTTAAACATACTGATCATTTATGGATATACTTTATAGGGTCTCCGACGATTCCTTCTGGGTGTTACAAACATCGTGACAAACTTAATATACCCTGTTCAGGGTATAATAATATACAGGTAAGCCAACACACTGATGGCTATGTGCACAGAAAATGTCGACCCTCTGTCGTGCCAATAAATCAGTAAAAATGCGTGCAACAACAAACACGTCCAACAATTCGCGCTAATTACGCATTTTGTAAATTTTGTCAGCAACACCTTATCGCTATTGATTGCGCTTACCATTACACCAACACTGGCAGACACATGCAACAAAAGCAATGCGACACACAGACAAGCGAGCAGATTAAACGCGCGGGGAGAGGGAGGAAATGCGAAATAAAGTTTCAGAAAAAGAATTACATTCAAATAGCTCATTGACAGCAATAATGAAGCATTGTTGGCGATCAACATCACTAGCACCACATTTGCTGTGTGCTCCTTGCTTTCCGCACACTTGTCAACGCCACACAAGCTTTTTGCTGGCGGTCGGAAATTTTATCTGTCAACAGCATTTAAATGTTGCGCGCGGATGTTTCGGCAACGGCAACTTGGCGAAAGGCGAAACCGTTTAACACAATTCGCCCACTCGCCAAATGGAATCGTGAACTATGTACAACAACAGCAACACGCTACCGCACACAGCCGACAACAACCTGCATTTCTTCGAGTGAAACTTCTGGCAGCGTCTTTGCTTGCTGCGCCGCAGTTTAAGCGTTGCTAATCAGTTGAGAAGGGCTGACGCAAATCGAAAATAAAGCAAAAATGTTGAGCAAACGTAAACGAAGCACAGAAGACAACCAGGGCTAAGTAGGATTGTGTATAATGGAAGAGAACAAAAGAATTAAAAGAATTACCAATTTCTTACAAGCAAAACAAATATAAAAATAACAACAATTCGAGTGGCAAGCAGCCTTGCCCGCCACAGCAAAGGGCTTGTCTGCATACGTGAGTTTGTGTTGAAGTACTTTGCGATTTATTTTTTGCTCTCTTCACTTTTCTGTTCATTTTTGATTCATGGTGTTGCAAAGATATCGCTGTCCTACGTTGTCTTCGCTGCGAATAACATACTCTTAATTAAAGCCACGTTGAACTGACTCCTCATTGTTCGATGGCAGGTGACCTCAAAGTGAAGAGTGTGTAGGCTGGCTTTTCTTAGCAGCGCTCGCATGTGGAGCCATACTCATGCAAATATTGCGCGGTGGCTAATATCCTTTATATAAACTGAGACTTGTAATCTTTTTGCGCTTATGAACTTAACGGTGTTACTGATTGCTTGGTTGAATAAAGCTTTGGGGTTAATATGTATGTAGTTTTTAATTTATTAAATTCATTTATTTGGCACTTTTACACATTTCGACTTATTCTAAAATATTACTTTTAATTCAGTTTACATTTCAACTTTTTAATATAAAAAAACGGATGTATGTATGTATTTCAATTTAATTTAATGTACTTATCAGGCAGCGGCTGATGCCGCTGGTCTGCCCTTCTTGACATCTTCAACTCTACTATGCTCGACTATTCTAGACTATGCTCTACTGTTCGAATATTGTTCGAATTAGATATACTTATGTATGTAGTTTTTTGCTCAGAGGTGCATTTAAAAGGCACGTCCGCTACGTGTGGACCTTTGACCCCATGTATGATTATAAGAGTGCTTACTCATAGACAAATCAATTGCATCATGCTTTTTTATTTTTCTAGCATACCCCGTCAATTCTGTTCTTGCTTGAATTTGAATACAGCGTCTTCTAATAGGGAGGACGTGATTTTCACTGTTTATGCCAAATTTTGTCGGCACGTTCAGTTAATTTCGCCATTTAATTATGTCATGTTTCCCTTTGGTACAACGCTTTTAAATTGTTCAAGATTATTAGGCAAATTCACCTTCTCCGGTAAACAGCAACTACCGTTAGCATCAGCAGGGAGCGTTATAACACAATGTTGACCGATTTTTTTTTGCAATTTGATGAAATCGACGCGGATGATCTCCATTTCTAACAAGAATGTGCGCCTTTTATTTCGTGTCTATTTTGGCGACTCGTTAATTTCATAAAAGGAATAAATTCATCTGAATAATAAAAAAAAAAATTACCCATTTTAACCACATTTGAGTGTTTCAATTTAAGACATATCCCGTAGTTCTTGTTAGTAGACCCTTTAGTTTTATACAAATGTATGAGCTGGATGTTCTGGGAGCCAAACTTCATTTGAGGTTAAATTTTCTGTTATACTCTCCTTCTTTTGAATTGTTTGTGTGCTTTTCAATTTGATGGCGAACGCACTTGCTGTCATCACTAATGCGAATCAAAACAAAAATTGACTTCCGGCTTCCCCAAGACGATCTAAATCCAATAAATGTTACTGTGTATTTTAAATCACTGTCTCTTTGTCAGTATATTGAAGCCGCTATACTAAATTAAAATAAAACTATGTGTGAACAAAAAATTTAAAAATATATTTCACTCTTCACGGAGAATGTCTTGCAAGACATATGAATTTTTTAAAATATTGTATATGGTTAAATAATTAATATAAGTATCTTTAGTCACAAATATTTCATTTTGACATGGCCTTTGGGAATAGTTGCCTAGCGGCTACTATAATCGGGGTATTAGCCATGCACAATATAGGTAAAAAAAGGTTTCCGGTGCTGAACATGCTAATAGTTCAACATTTTAAAAACTATAGAGAGTACGTTTCTTTTACCAATAGACATGTCAGGTGTACCGGTATTAAGTTAGCGTTAAATGTGTTGGTAGGGAACATTTCTTGTTAACGAGACTTAATTTTTTCTATTCGTTTGGCATGACATCTGTCAAACATATTTAATAACCTTACAGTCATTGGACGAACAGCATCACATTTTTTTCGTTGAGTTGAAAGTGAAAAATTTGGAACCAAAAAGTTATGATGTGCGGAAAGCTTTAATTAGTTTCTATTTGATGAAAGGGAACAGATCAAGTTTGTCCAGGTATATGAAACATTCAAAAGATGGTGTGAACGGTAAGTAATGATTTTGATTGTGGAATGAAAAATGTGGAAAACACCAACAAAGTTTGAAGACGCCGAACGACAAGCGATATACAGACCATTTGGAAGCTATGTGAAAGAACCAAAGGTGCGGAAGAAAAGAAAATTGGAAAACCGATAAAATACTTTAAAATTTCGATTCAAAGCATACAATAAAAATACTTGACTGGGACTTACCCCACTCGCCGTATTCACTAGACTTGGTCCCTACCGATTATCATTTGTTTTCATCGATATGACACGCATCGGCTGAGCACCATTTCAATTCCTACGCAGAAGTCAAGAATTGGGTACCTGATTGGTTTACTTCAAAAGACGAAGATTTCAATTGGCATTGTATCCATAAATTTCCAGAAAGGTAGCCAAATTTGCAAAAAGCAATAGGCAATACTTTTAATACATTTGTTACCATCCCATTCAAGCTTTGTCTTTAATTTTCAAACAAAATGCCCATTTCATACTTCTTCTTAATTGGCGTAGTCACCGCTTACGCGATTATAGCCGAGTTAACAACAGCGCGCCAGTCGTTTCTTCTTTTCGCTACGTGGCGCCAATTGGATATTCCAAGCGTAGCCAGGTCCTTCTCCACTTGGTCCTTCCAACGGAGTGGAGATCTTCCTCTTCCTCTGCTTCCCCCGGCGGGTACAGCGTCGAATACTTTCAGAGCCGGAGTGTTTTCGTCCATCCGGACAACATGACCTAGCCAGCGTAGCCGCTGTCTTTTAATTCGCTGAACTATGTCAATGGCGTCATATATCTCGTACAACTCATCGTTCCGTCGAATGCGATATTCGCCGTGGCTAACGCGCAAAGGACCATAAATCTTTCGCAGAACTTTTCTCTCGAAAACTCGCAACGTCGACTCATCGGTTGCTGTCATCGTCCAGGCCTCTGCACCATATAGCAGGACGGGAATTATGAGTGACTTATAGAGTGTGGTTTTTGTTCGTCGAGAGAGGACTTTATTTTTCAATTGCTTACTCAGTCCGAAGTAGCACCTGTTGGCAAGAGCAATCCTGCGTTGGATTTCTAGGCTGACATTGTTGGTGGTGTTAATACTGGTTCTTAAATAGACGAAATTATCTACAACTTCAAAATTATGACTGTCAACAGTGACGTGAGAGCCAACGACTGTTTGTTTGATGACAGGAGATATTTCGTCTTGCCCTCGTTTACAAACTGGTACACCTATAATGGCTATTTTCTAATTTTATAACATACTTTTTATTATCCATTAAAAACTTAATTTACTACAGAGTTGTTGACACTGCCTTGACTTTTACTGCATTTCTCTCTATATTCTCATACAAATTACACTTTGTTGCAACTCAGTAGCCTTCGTAATTGCAGACGATCAGCATGTACTAAAAATTACATTAAAATTCCCAGCAACAATAAGTAATTTCGAAACAGTAAAACTCGCATGAGATTTAAATTCATTTAGCAAAAATTATAATAATTATATAAAATTATTTTCCAATACAATATTGGTTAGCCCACTTCGTGTGAGGAATATTATAAAACTACAACGGCACGTAAGCACATTCTAACCGCTTAGCCGATTTGCGCCTTTAGTGTTGCATTTCAACCGCAGCGCAGTCATCCTCTGCCGTTTGGGCTCGCATGTCGGCCGTAATGCGCCCGTGTGCTGAGAGAGTGTTGTCAAAAATTGCATTGCCGACTAACGAGATCGAAAATCAGTTGGTAACATGAAAATTACGCGCAACGCAAAAACGCCACTGCCGCAAGGGTTCGAAATCGAAAAAATTGAGCTGTCAATAGCAATTTAAGTCAATTATGTTTGGTAACATTTAAATTGCCAGTAAAGGCAGTAGCCAAATTGCTCGCAGGCAGCCGGCAACATTTTGTGGCATTATTATAATTTTTTTTAACTCGCTTTTTGCAACATTATGTTTCCTTTGAATTTGCATGCATGTACATCTACAAATACACACATATACATATGTATGTGTATGTGTTGAGAGGAGAGCGCAATCATAATTACTATACATGCAAATGAAAACGTGACACACCCACCGAGACGCCAAAGCGGTGACGCTGCAATGAAGATGTACAACGATCTATTTTTGTAAATTCTACACACTCTTTTTTACAAATTGCATTCAGTTTATTAATTTGATTTTTTCTTTGAATCCTACAATTCTTGAGCTTTTTCTCGCTTTTCGGACAGCACGTTTCTTGCCAGATTTGGTCGCCATGATTTGTGCGCGAAATTTTTTGTGCGCTTAATTCTCATCATTAATCACCCGATGACGCGCTGTGAAACTGTAAAAGTGTCACTATCGGTGTTGCTGTCAAGTTGTTGCAACACTTGCGCTAATATTGCATGATTTAATGCTGGCAGCCGCGGCAATGACTAAGACAAGCGGCAGCACTGCGTTCCAATGCAGAAAAGTGTAGGGGGAGGCGGAGCGGTAAGGATCATCAAGCACGATTGATGCGGGAATGTGCGCATGCGTGGCCATTTGAAGGCAAGTAAATATGTATGGGAATGGTCATACGTATATGTGTGAGTTTATTCATGATTGTGTTTGCGGCATGTGCGTGTGTGTGTGTGTGTGTGTTTGCGACAGTCAAATATGGGCGAAATGTGGACAAATACAAAATTAAAATGCAAATAAACAAGCAAAAGCAGTGGGTAAATGCAGCGACACATAGATAGCACAAGAAGTATACAAAAACACACGCACAACAACAACACTAGTAACCAAACTGCAAAAACAAGCAATGGCAATCAAGCCACGGCCAAAAAAGGCGCAGCAGCGGCAACGCTGCAACGGCGTACTTGACGGCCAACATCATCAGCAAATGCTTTTGGCAGCCACTACGAAATCACAAAAGCAAAAACAAAAACATTCAAAAAATAACACAACAACAAAGCCATTCGCTCATCAGCGCCAAACAAATGTGATTAACACTTCAACACTGCAGTTGTTGCCGCATGTCGATTGTCGGTTGTCGACTGTTGGCTGGTGCTTGTTAAAGTGTTGCATGTGGGTCGCTGCTGTTTTGCCTTTATTTGCCTTTTATTTTTTACATATGTATGTGTGTGCGTCCATGTATTTAGCACGTCTCATTACCGAAATTGCGTCAACTGCCAACACACACGCACACACCGCAACACAACGAATTCGGCATTCTTACTCGCCTCCTTTCGTGCTTTTTGACGTCCGTTGCATGTGGAGCATGTCTCGCAATAAACTGGAGCAAAATTTTGTATTCCAAACTAGGCAAAATATTTTTCAGAGATTGCTGATCTATTAACAAATTTTTATGAAATAGTAAAATGGAAGAAATATATATTATTCGTCAGTTTGGTTTTTATGGTACATAGTTCGAGTCATTGAAACATTTATCTCCCAGTTACTTTGGTACAGGGAATTGCAGTATGGGAAAACGGATGAAATCGGATTACAGTTCCGCTCTTTCCCCACAAATAGTGGCTTTGAGGTAAACCATCCAAGATAATAGTATGACAGTGTGTGCTTTTCAGTCCGTCATTTCTGTCCAAAGGGAATTTAGACGGGATTTTTGTGGCATTCTGCTGAGTAGATGGACCGTTAAGAGGTTGGTAAACATGCTTGGCGAATATGGAAGTATCGCAAGGAACCGTACCATTGAAATCCTCTTGTTTGAATCAATCGCGGCTATTGAAATGTCAATTCAAGCAATTCCTGGAGACGGAACCCAGAACGAGTCAATGCGTGGTACGCGGTTTCATCAAGGTGTATTCGTGGGCCATACTTGATTGAAGAAAACATTGCAACAGTAACTGTCAAGGGCCACCGTTATTTAAAGATGTTCAATGAGTTTACCCAGGACTGCCGTTTGTTCCTGCAAGATGCTGAAACAATTAAAAAAATATCCTAAAAAATAAGTATTTTCATTTCAAACGATAGTTTGATAGTATAAGTATTTTAATTTAATATTGGAGATATTTTTAAACATCTGTACTGAAAGTAATATGAAAAAACGTTTTCTTAATTGCTAGACTCTATGGTCCCTTTAGTTAAAAGCTACAATGGTTGGACACAAATTATAAGTATAAGGGATAAGTAACATGCCAAATCGCTGTGAAGTGGGGGGTCTTTAACGAAAAAGAAATATTAGGTCGGTGTTTGGCATCATTGTTGGTCTTCTCCACTGTTAATTAACTTTGTATGTGGAGAGTTTGTTTCTGCTCAATGTTTTGAGAGATTTTGGCTGCGGTATATATTTTTTCACGCTACCATATTCATATTTTGTCGTTTATTCCAAAATTGTACCGATGAGCTAGGAAAAAATAAAATGGTTGCACTAAAGATTATTGTTTAGCGAGTATTATTTTGCAACTAGTTTAAAAAACAAAATTTGCTTTAATAATATCACTTAACCAGTTAAGAGTAAGACTATATTTTTAACTCTAAAAAAAGTTTCGTTGTTTATTGTAATATCTGACTAATATACTTTGCAGAATAAAATAAGCCACCTTAATCTTAACATCTAACTTTGGAAGATATTTTAAAGAGGCAAACCGAAAATATTGCGTAATATAGGGAAAACAGTTTTGCTAAGAAATTATATGCCTTCGATTTTGTAGCTATATAACCCTTATAGTATGACTTCTATGTTTCCTGATAGTTTTTTTGAAAGCTTCTAAAAATATTGGCTTAACATAATTCTCGGCATAGAAAAACTTAAATCTTAATTAAACCTTAATTCACTCTTAGTAAATTGACAGTTTTGCTGTCAGAAATACATATATATAGTATATAGCGTGGGCAGCAATTTTTGAGCTCTGACAATTTTTCGAACAACTGTAACATTTACTGATTGTCGATTATTCTAAGTTTACATTTTAAAACATATGAATGTTATAATCCTTATAAATCCGGCAAATATTTGCGTGAGGCACTATAACCAAGACTATGCATAAGCAAAGTCTTTCCAGCACCCGAGTCTTTATTGCTTTTATTCCCGCTGCTTCGACTACAGCTTATCAAGCAAGCGTTTTTGATAACATTTGACGTGGCCGCAGAAGCGAGGCATTCATATCTCTTACTCAGCACCAGCACAACGGCCGGTGCACCAGTTCGACGGCATGCCCGGGGCTGCGCACGATTGTGGTGCATTCAGGCGGCTGCACACCAAGAGCAATTAAATGTAAGGTAAATGTGTGTGTATGCAAGAATATGTAGCTACAGCAAGAATACTGCGCATACCAGGCATTCTTATTGTTGTTGCTGCTATTGGATTGCAAGGACACTTGCCAGCGCAAACTTAACGCACGGACTATACCGTACACGTACTATATATACATGTATGCATGTGTGTTTGTGCCTCTTTGCGTATGTGTTAATGATCTGCGATTCTGGTAATTGCAATTTGTAACGCTTTTGCGATTTCCGGCAGAAACAGATTATATTTAAATAAAAGGTGATGAGCATGAAATATGCAGGCAACGCAGCAGAGCGTTCGTGTGTGTGTTGCCATGCATATTGGGATCTTAATTATGGACCAAGTTATTGCATATGTGCGTGCAAATGGGCATGTGTGTGAGAACTTCGACTGAATGTGGAAGATTAAATTATTAGCTTGATTTATTTGCGAAACTCCAATAAATGGAAGCACATTTTTTTGTGCACATATACAAACCTGTCATACCCTGAACAGTTTGTAGCACGCAAAAGGAAACGTCCAAGACATCATGGAGCATATATGCATAACGATATCCAGTTTTTGAGATATCGATTTGAAATTTCGGGAACCTCACTGTCATCCCAAAGGAATTGCTCATTTGTTCAAACCGCCGATATCGGATATCTAAAGCAAATACAAGATGCGTTCCATTCCTTTTTGAATCTAGCGCTCCCTGGTGGCGTCATCTATATGTCGACTGGTGCGTTAGAATCTGCTATCTTTATCAATTGTCTAGTGAGAATTTAATGTCATTTCATTGATTGGAAGTGAAGTTATTGCGTTTTAAGTGTCAGTATGTTTGTGTTAGCGGTACGAAAATGAGCTTCGAACAAAGAGCCAACATTAAATTTTGTTTTAAAATTGGTAAAACGTTTACCGAAACGTTTCAGTAGATGAAACAAATGTACGGCGATGATTACCTATCCCGTAGCAGAGTGCGTGAGTGGTTTCAACGTTTTCAAAGTGGTCGTGAGGATATAAACAACGATCAATATATGGGCCAAGCAAAATCCGTGATTACCGAAAATTCCATCGAAACTTTTCGCGAATTCATCAAAAATCAATCGAAATCATCATTGAAATTCATGGAAATGGAATTGAACATCTCCAAAACATCGATTTATCGCATTTTGACCGAACATTCGGGCTTACGAAATTGACTGACGACCAAAACTTGCTCTCATCGACCGACGCTTGTGACCGGTTATTTGACCAAAAATCACATTTTAGCCATTAACCACTCCCCGTATTCACACAATATGGCACCGTGCGACTTCTTCCTTTTCGGAAAAATGCATTTGATTATGGAAGGAAAGCGTTATGCAGACGTAGAGGCCATTTGAAAAATTGAGATATCATGATGAAACTTAATACACGAATTCCTTGGCTCCATAAGAAGGTTAAGTTCAAAATAAGTCAAATTTGGCACAAAGGATCGCATTAGGGAGGGGCATATTTGGACACAGTTTTTTTGGAAAAGTGGGGGTGGCCCCGCCCCCTACTAAGCTTGCACCGGCATACTAGCGGCCATACCGGCTAACGAGCTAAAACACTCGCTCGACATGCTTTTCGACCATGCAAGAAGCAGTATTGAAGCAGAAGCAGACTATTTTAAATAAAATTAATTGATTTTGTCGAAAAACCCATGTGTTCTGTTTTTTTTAAAGTCCTGTTTACTTTGGAACGTACCTTGTACCTGTCATAAAAATTTATCGATCACACTTTGTTTCTTGTATGGGAACTTTATTAATTGACAAGATTCCTTCGCGAAATTTGACATATGCAATTACCGGTCAAATCATTTAGATCGGACCGCTATAGCATATAGTTGCCGTTAAAATCTTTTGCTATATTAAGTAACCTTAAAAGGCTAGAAAGAACCAGAAAAGGGTTTCCGGTAGTTTACGTTTAAGTTAATAGTTAGTTTCATAAGCAATGCAAGTGTACTATAGCTTCGATACTGCCGAATTTATCGTTATTGTATTACATATATGAATGAATGTGTGAAACTAGTGCTTTTGTTTCTCAATATATGAAATGTATGAAATATACCGTTAACGCCGCAACACTCCAGTCTAATGCAAGAAGTGGCACAGATGAAGAACAAAGAGCTTTTTTATCGCCAAATATTTGCGAGATTAATTTCTCCATTTAGGCCGCTGGCACTACGCTACTTTAAACATCCCAAAAATGGTTGGCAATTCGGTCCAACTATTCCTTCATTCGACTTCTAAATGATTTGCCGAAAATTCCGCATTGCTCATTTGCAGACCAGGCAAACGCAAACGCATTTGAGTTATACGGATACTCACCTTATTGTTGTTGCAATAAGTTTAAGCTGGGCCGTTAATCGCCGCTGTGGCCGCCGAAAATTTGCAGAGCAAGAATGCATTGCTAGCAACTTAATTGGATTAAATGTGAAATAAATAACTCGCACACAGTGCCACACATCCGGAAGTTCTTGGTGCTTTGGTGTGCACGCGCTTCAGCCTGGTTGTTGTTGGCTTTGCGTTGCATACACAATTGTTTTTTGTTGCGTGCGCCTTTTTGTTTTTCTCTCAGTTTCGCTGCACCAGCCGCAGCAAAGTCATTACAATGATTTATGATGAAGGTGGTAAAAGGGGGCACAGCGACAATACAGCAGCTCACGCACACACACACGCGTGCGTGGCGAAAGCGACAATGGCAAATTTACAAAGACGACATGGAAAAATTGGAGCTTTGCCACGGAAGACAGATGAGTTTAACGGTTTGTGGTGGGATTTGCAGTTGAAAGTTTAAGCCGTTTATGCGCGGTGCTCTTACACATGTGCAAAGAGCGTATGTGCGAAAACGCCAAAATGCTTAAGTTCTTAATTACTTCAGGACTTTGGTGAGCGTTTTAAGTTCTTGTAAGTTTGGTCTATATAGCCCTCTGACTGCGTAAAGTATGTACAAAAGGGAGTTGCCTATTTTTCATAATATAACTGAAAAACTATTTAGCTACATTTGATGAGAACTGGCGGGCTTGTATTACGAGTATATTTTAGAATCGCAGATTTTGCTTTTAATATAATTAATTTAAGAAGGTTTTTCAATTGCTCCACTACATATGTGGAAAGGAATAGAAAATATTTCAATAGTTTTAAGGATAGTTTCGGCAGCGTAAGTTTTGTTATATTTTGTTCAGCATAGGTTTTTAGGTTATATCAACTACAAACCTTTTTTTTAATAGTTGGCAAAGCAATATCATATTTTCGTATACCTTCCAGAAGGTTTTCTCAAATCCTTAGCATAAGTTTATATTTTGTTAAGTTTTTAAATATCTATTCCAAATTACAATATATTATAAAATTTTCCCCTTGATTTCTTTGAAAACGAAAATATTTCAGTTTTTTTGAAGAATAATATATGTTTTTTGAGAATTCGAAACTTTATGAAACGGTTACAAAATATTATTTATTGCAATGGGCCAAATACATTTAATTCCGAAGCTTGAGTCGTAAGTAAATGTTTAATCAATTATACATTTCAAAATCAATCCTATATTATTTGTATTTGTAGTCTATAACATCAACTTCGAAAATCGAAGCTATCTTCAAAAAGACGTAGAATTTTTTAAAATATTTTATATTCGAAAAAATTGGTATGGCCCAGCACCCAGCCTAGTGCTATACGTATATCTTTATATCTTTCTTTATTTTAGTATTTTTTTCCTCCCCAGTTTAAGATAGTTATTAGTTTAACGCGCTGATCTTTAAATGTTTTAATTACTCTTTAATTCGCAAGTGATTTGTCTTATTAGTATGATTTAATCGTTATATGATTCATAAGGTAAATAATTTGAAGTACCGTTATACAAAATAAGTGGTGAATTTTTCAGATTTTATATCTTATTTTACATATTTTTGTATATACAAATTTCTTGTTTTTAGCAACTAAAAGTTCCAAATCACTATGACTAACTGTTAACCAAAAGGGGCCTATTAATAATTTGCAGGCATATGCATATATACAAAACACAAAAGCTCAACAATTTTCATTAAAACTATAAAATATCATAAACAAATTAAAATTTCTATTCACGTCATATTTAAATCTGCATTTGCGGCATTCTTTGTGGCTGAGATCATGCAGATACATATTTAAATCAATCGCCCCAGCTATATAACATAGATATGATCAGTCAACTAATTTTATTCCATATCCGCTTTGCGCCACAATGCAAAAGACTGCAAAATATGAAGTGGGGGAATGCAAGTGGTGGTCACCAGAGTCACAGGCACGTTTACGTGAGTGGCGAGCAGTTCAATGCTTTTAATTTACGGCGGGTTAGTGGCAGCTCACATCTATAAATATATATCATATATATATCATGTAATTGAAATACTATTTACTTGTGTATATATCCCACATGCGCGTCCGAGTGACTGGCGCGACTTTGTCTAGCGCATTGCCGTACTCATGCCATATTCAAGTGTAATGTGTTTATTATAATTTATTTTTGTTGTTGTTCGAGGTGTATACACAGATTTTACCATTAAATTTTCCAACTATTATAGTTGATTGGAAATTAACATTATTTTCTTAACTCGGTACACGTCTGAGTAACAGCAACAAAGCCGACTAGTCTAATCTCACCTCCATTAATTTTCTAACATTTTTTATTCCACTTGCAGGTGTCGGCCAGCGACCCAGATTGCGGTGTTAATGCAATGGTCAATTATACGCTAGGCGATGGTATCAAACAGCTCGCCGAATTCGAGGTACGCTCTGCGACGGGTGAAATATGCATAGCTAGTGAGTTGGACTACGAAAAGCGTAACTCGTATGAGTTTCCGGTGATAGCAACCGATAGAGGTAAGTGCGCCAGAAATGTTAAAAATTTATTTTCTAATAAAAACTGCACATTTTTCTTATACTTACCACTTTTATTTTTCTCCTCTCACTTACAGGTGGCTTGAGCACCATAGCGCGCATCAAGATCCAGCTCACCGATGTCAATGATAATCGCCCGGTTTTCTATCCGCGCGAGTACAATGTGTCATTGCGCGAAACGGCTAGCGCCAGCGCTGCGACCGCACCCATTGTTGCAGTCGTTGCCACCGATGCCGATGCGGGCCGTTTCGGCGCGGTGACCTATCGCATTGTGGCCGGCAATGATGCGGGCATATTTCGCATTGATCGCACGAATGGTGAAATTTTCATCAATCGCCCGAATATGTTGTCGGTGCGCACGCAGCCGGTGCATGTGTTGAATATAAGCGCCAGTGATGGTGGCGGCATGCGCAGCTCGTCGGATGCATTGGTCTTTTTGAGCATCATTGATGCTACACAGCGGCCGCCGATCTTCGAGAAACCGCGCTACAGTTATCATGTGAAAGAGGATGTGCCGGGTGGCACAGTAGTTGGTTCGGTGATGGCCACCAGCAGCGATGCAGGTAAGGTTTTACGCGTTTGCTTTGTACGTCTTTTTTTGTACTAGAGTTGCAGCTCAAACTTAAAGAAGTGCCAAAAAACGAGAAGAAATATGCAAAAATTTTATGAAAATGTATGAGAAACTGTTTCATATATACATATATTATTCGAAAATATGCAAAATTTAGCACACACAATGTTCACTGATTTGGAAATAAATGACTGCGCTTGTGATGGACAGCTCGGCGGTATATTTTTTCGCGTACGCTTCTCCGCTTCATTTAGCTTTTGTTTGTTGCACATTTACGTGTTTTAAAGCCCTGCTCCTCTAAAGAAAGGTAGTAAACTTCGCCTGAAAAAACCAAAAATTCTTCAAAATAATGCCGCTCACATTTAAATAAGCTGAGTTGGCAGCTCCGAAAATGTTGAAGGCGCGCTTATTTGTATTAAATCAAATACATTTGCAACTCATGTGTATTGCAAGCGCTGACATATATATGTAGGTATACTTGGTCTGGCATTCGGCACCTCGTTATTTTGCCATTCTTTTGCGCGTATTATGGCACTAAACCTTTGGGCTGTGATGAAGTCGCGTTGAAAAACACATAGATTTCAACAGAAATCTGCACCCATCAACTTCAACAACGTCATCATCGTCAAGAGCTATCACATCAAGTACAAAAGGCCAGACAAACTCAACTACCTTTTCGCTTCACTCATTTAGCCGCTGTTGCGTTTCCGAAATCTTTGAAAGTTTAGTCACTTATAAGACTTTGTGGCGTATGCAAAAATGCTTTTGCAGAAAAAATATAAAGAAAGCAAATAACGGTGTGTGCATTTGCCCACTGCTTTACTTTAATTTTAATTTTCAACATTTAATGCATTTTCGTTTTCTTTTAAAAATTTGGGAAACTTTGGCAATGCACTCGAGTTTTTACTCTCTCACTCGATGTTTGTAAAACCCAAGAGGAAACGTCGGAGACTCTATAAAGTAAAGCCGCCATTATGTACTACAGCAGACTTAGTAAAAATGGAGCGTTACAGGATAGACCAAAGTGTTTTCATGATTAAACAATTTCAAAAATTAATAATGAAAGATTGGCGGACACAGTTCAAAAATTACATTCAAAATATAGTATAGCCAGAACAGTGTTTTAAATTCGTCAACTGTGAAGAGATTAATTGAAATTGCAGCAAATTTAAATCTTGTTTTAACTCTGGGACACCCGGTATGTACATATATAAATTATAGGCATGAGAGCAGAGTTGCTTTAGACAAGTCCGCAAGTATATATACGAACTAGTCCTTCCGTTGATATATCGATTTGAACGACAACGGAACGACCAATATGAGACCACTATCAACCTCTGATAAACTTGTTCAGATTGAGTCTCTCTAGTTCTTGTAAAGAATTTTTTCAATTGGTTTGGCAGCCAGAGAATTTAAAGAAAAATGAATTGTATTAGATAACTTTGAATACCTATTATAACATGATTGCCACCTATTTAAAAATGTCTCCAAGAAAGGGTTTCTCAAGAAATACACGAAGAAATATTTTTTGCAGTGTTGGCGGCAGAGGACACCACCTCATACTCTTACTAATCGTCAGCTTATTTTTTGTCGGAAAAAATATATAATTAAATTATATCTTCGATCTGGATAAACTATTTAAGTAAGCTCCATACGGTACTAATATACAGTGAAATTCGGACAGTCCTCATAACCGGACAAGTCCCATAACTGAACAACTTTCATGAGCACAACGAATACTAAACACCAATGATTATTTTGATGTGACATTTGGCACAGATGTCACTGGCAGTCATACCAATTTAAGAAAATAATATTTCGAGGAATAGGTATTTGGGCGAAATTTAAATACTGCTAATGTAAATTAGTATAATATATGAATAGAATAACTACTGAATATGTTATAATAAACTCTTTTTTTATACTTGACTTCTACGTATGCTCTAACTAAATTTTTCGTAAAGTTTGACACTTTTAATGTAAAAGATTCTCAAAATGTTTTGACATTCGAGGGCCATTTGTGTTGTTAACACTTACTTAAAATATTCATCTCGGCCAAAAAATGGAATTAAATCGCGGACATTTTCGCGCGACACTATATGCATTAGTGTCGATTGGCCGAGAGAAATGTAAAAGAAAAACACGATAACGGTGCTTCGAAACACGTCTGTGCCAACGCGACAGGTGATCAATCGTGTACTTATGCGTATGATCCCGAAAGTATGCAGCAGTCTATTGTGTGGATGTTTCAAGATGAGTCGAATACAACAAAAGTTGTTCGCACACGAAGTACTTTCAAGCAAATGGTTGCCTCTTTTGGAAAAACTGGACGTGTCGCAACCATACCATTGGAAAAATGGAGTTACACAAGAAATATTGAAACATTAATTTCCACATTACATCTCCTTTAATTCTAATATTATTTCATTACAGATTAAAATTTTTTTATATAATTCACACCTTCCTATCTATCTTCACAGTCAATCGTAATGGCGTTCGTTATTCAATATATTCGGGCGACCCAGAAGGTTACTTCAGCATTGACGCCATAACGGGCAATATACGTATAGTTAATCCTCTAGATCATGAAACGAAACCACAAATTTTACTTAACATACAAGCAACGAGCGGTGATCCACCAGCTTACGGGCATACTCAGGTGAGTACTAAAATGGGAATTTCTAACAAAAAGAGCAAATTGCATGACAACACTAGAAATTATTTGGAAAATATGCTTTATTATGAATAGATTCAACTTACCAAATTTACCAAATTTATAAATACCGAAAAAATTTAGCTTTGAAGTTTCAAGAATGGGTGTAAAGGGAAAAAACTTTGAACATTATGTTTAAGAACATTCATCACCTCTAAATTTTCTCCCCAGGTCAATATCGATATCGAGGACGTCAATGATAATGCACCAGAATTCGAAACGAACTTGGTACGCATTTCCGTTCCGGAAAATGCCGATCTCGACACAGCACTCTATGCAGCGCATGCGCACGACAAAGACTCTGGCAAAAGTGGTGAAATCACCTATACGCTGCATATGATTTCTGCCGATCAATATCAATCAGCCGAACAACAGCAACAACAATATCTCGGTAATACAAGCAATGCCGTACAAATGGCTCGTCCAACGTTAAACACTTTTGCTGGTTCACCAACGGGAGCGTTGGCAATACGCAATCGTCTGGTGGCCACAGGTACCACCGCATATGCTGCTGGTATTGCCACGCTCAACAACGCGCATATGGCTGCCGCGACGACGGGCATCTCCGCTGGCGTGAACCGTATGACCACTGTAGTTGCCGAGCAGAATGTTTTCGCAATCGATGCACGCTCGGGCCACCTAACGCTGTCACGACACCTGGACTACGAGACGGCACAACGGCATGCACTTATAGTGACGGCTACGGACGGCGGTGAGCCACCCTTATCGTCCAACCTCACCATACTGGTGGAGGTGCAGGATGTCAACGATAATCCGCCGATGTTCGAGCGCAACGACTACTCAGTGAAGGTGTTGGAATCATTGCCGATTAATTCACAGGTAAGCAAAAAGCTGAGGACGAAGCGGATGTATGTGTGCCTTATGCGCATGCTCGGGTAGGCGATTATTTTGCTATGCAGCATCTGTTAGTTGTGGGCATTAGTAGCACGCATTGACAGCTATGCTAATTTCCACATATATAAACTTGCATTAATTCGATTAACCGCCACTAGAAGTCACGCGAGTTTCGCTACCAGTCGGTAAGCACCCGTGCTGCCTGCCAATATGCATGTGTGTACATGTGTGTATGTTCGGCAGAATGTACATAGGTATAAAACGTTTTCATGGATAAACATTACTTTATATGCAACTTTCAGCCAAACGAACGAAATTCAGCTATCTTGACGCATGCGCGTGCCTTTGCAGAAAACCTGTCCTCCTTTTCAAATAGTGTCGCATTTGTTGAACTAGTTTTGTGTATCTGGAGAATCATCCTTCAACTGTCACTGCTTCAGCTGCACAACCGCATGCCATTCTGGTTGAGGAAAGTTTGCGGAACTTTTTAGCAAACATTTCTAGGAAAATGTGTTAATTTTCAGTAATTTTTTATCTCCAAAGTTTCTTGGTCAATTAATTTTTGCAAACAAATGTAAGCTTTTTTTCGCTTGGCAACCCTGGAGCGAAGTGAAGAAAATTAAAATGTAATAGAATAATATTCAATGAATTCAAAATTCTAAATATTTACAACAATTAAATTAAAAAACTTGTTTCTACACGGAAGTGCTTTTTACGGAGATTGCCTGGAAGTTGAAGTGCGGTGAGATCATCGAGTGAATAGGCTGTTACAGCTGCTAAAAGTTTCTCAGTGGATGTATCATTTTTTTCTTATTGGACTTTGGCCAGTAAAAGGGAATCTGAAAAGTCACTACCTAGTATAAGCTTTATTTATAATGGGTTGTCAAAAAAGTCTTGCGGTATTTTCGCTAGTTGGCGCTGAAAGCGCGTAGTTCTTAGTTTTATTCGTCGCATCGGTTCATGCTATACCTTTTTGGAAAGCTTATTTCACGCGCTAACACGTGTTTAATTAATTGTCGTTTTTTAAAGAGAAAATACGGCATATTCTACAGTACTACTACGATAAAGGCAAAAATGCATCTCAAGCCGCCAATAAAATTTGCGCAGTTTATGGACCCGATACAGTTTCCATTTCCACCGCACAACGATGGTTTGAACGTTTTCATTCTGGTGTAGAGGTGGTCGAAGATGCGCCACGCTCCGGAAGGCCTGTCGTCGAAAATTGCGATAAAATCGCTGAATTGGTCGAAAGAGACCGGCATAGTAGCAGCCGTAGCATCGGTCAAGAGCTGGGCATGAGTCATCAAAAATTCATTTCAATTTCAATAAAAAAATTCAATAAAAATACCGCAAGACTTTTTTGACAATCCATTATTTACGTTATTTATAGTTAATATTTTACCTGTATTAGATTAGCCTAGAAGTATACACCGAAATTGGTAAATATTTTATCTAATAGTTGCCACATAGTTATTCTTCCTATATATTGGCTCATTATGAAAAATGTCCGAACGCCTCCACCATCCATGGTGGCCAAATATTCGAAAACACAGAAACTACGGCAAATAAACTAATTCATGATGAAGCAATTATGCGCCGAATTAAAGAAAGGGATAGCATTTCTCAAAGCCGAAAATCAGAACCTAAAAACAAAGAATTTAAGTAATACAAATAACGAAATAAATGCTGAATTGTATACAACAGATAAGGAAGAGCTTGCCCGCGAAATAGATTGGATCTTGAAAAAAGGCCCAGTAAAAAAAGGAAAGCTGAACTGTCTCCTAAGCTTGTGGTTCCAGCATCAAATACCATAAAAGAAAGTCGAAAGAAATCAAACTGAAACTAAAATCTTACGACCTCCTCCAATAATGATATCGAGTGATTGTGAGTACCAAAAAATATATCAAATTACGAATGATGATGCAAAAAAGCATTTACTATTAAGCTTCTAAATAATATTATGTATAAAATCAATACATCAGACGATGATGATTATAGAAAGTTAACCAAAACTCTGTCTACACAGAATTTACTATGGTTTTCTTATGAAAATAAGCAATCTCGACCAATTAAGGTAATCGTTAAAAATTTACATCACTCAAACAAGCCAGAGGCTATAATATCAGACCTCCAAAAGAAGGGATTCAAAGCTATAAACGCATTTAACAGACTCAAGTGAAAAGAAAGAGCCGTTAGACATGTTTCTTCTTACTTTCGATGCAACAGAAAATATAAATAACATATACAAGGTGCGTTCCAAAGTAAACAGGACTTTTTGAATGTAGCGCCCCCTGGTGGCGTCATCTATATGCCGACTGGTGCGTTAGAATCTGCTATCTTTATCGATTGTTCAGTGCGAATTTCATGACATTTCATTAGTTGGAAGTGAAGTTATTGCGTTTTAAGCACGGTTTGTTCCACACAAATTGACTGACGACCAAAAATTGCTCTCATCGATCGACGCTTGTGACCGATTATTTGACCAAAAATCACATTTTAACCATTAACCACTCCCTATATTCACCTGATATGGCACCGTGCTACTTCTTCCTTTTCGGAAAAATGCATTTGCCCATAGAGTAGAGTAGAGGCCATTCAAAAGGCTTGCACCGGCATACTGGCGGCCATGCCGGCCAACGAGCTAAAACACTCGTTCGACATGCTTTTGGATTTTTAATAAAATAAATTGATTTGCCGAAAAAACCATTTGTTCTTTTTTTTTAAGTCCTGTTTACTTTGGAACGCACCTTGTATGCAATAAAAACCATATTGCATTCAGTTGTTGTCATTAAGGCCGTAAAGTAGTCAAAGCTCATACCACAATGTAAATTGTGTCAATTATATGGACATACTCACAACTACTGTGGTAAGCAAGCAAGATGTGTGAAGTGCGCGGGAAAGCATAAGACCATAGAGTGTCAAAAACATAATCACCGTCAACCAAAATGTTGTAACTGTGGTGAGGCTCATACTGCTAACTACAGAACTGCAAAAGATTCGTGACCAAAGAACTGGTACAAAGAAAAACGACCTATGTCCTAAAGCTCGGTTGTAAAAGATACCAAAAGCCTCCCAAAAAACGCAATACGCCAACCAATGGGTGAAAATAAAGTTTCAACAGCAAATGAGCTAATTTTTTCTCAAGTTGGAAAAGAGAACACTTGTTCAAATGATGCATTCTTCAACAAATCTTAGAAAAGCTTACAAAACAATATGAGTTTATCATTGCACTTGAGAAAAGGTTTCCTAAGCTCGAAAATCAGTACAAAAAAAATAAATAAATATGACAAAATACTTAAAAATTATGTTATGGAACGCAAACGGCCTTACTAAACACCAAAATGAGCTAGAAATAATACTCGTTACTGAAAAAATTGACGATTGCTTAATATCATAATCATAATTTTAGCAAGCAATCATACATTAAATGCAAAAAATTAGAAATGTATATTGCAATACATCCGAATAATTGTGCACGCAGAAGAGCTGCTATTATAATAAGAAGCAACATAAAACACCACGAAGAAAACCGCATATCTACAGAAGAATTTCAAGCAATAACGGTAATGATAGATAGTGACAAAACTTGTCCGTTACAGCAGTTTACAGTCCCCCAAGACAACAAATAATGCCATAGCTAACTAGAACTGATCAATAGCCATAAAAACCGATTTATAATGGGTGGTGATTATAATGCGAAACATACCCACTGGGGCTCCATAACCACAAAAGGCAGAGAGTTATTGAAAGCTCTTCAAATGACTGGATGCAGTAAAATTTCTACTTGAACACCAACTTATTGGCCAACAGATCCACATAAAATACCAGATCCTATTGACTTTTTCATTACATAACATATCTCTTCAAATTATATGTGCATAGAAAGCAGTTTAGATATAACCTCTGACCATTCCCCAGTATATTTAACACTACACGAAAGTGTTGTTATTAAGGAACCTCTACTTACGCTAACATATAAAAATACTGACTGCGAATAATTTAAGCAAATGCTATCCAATGTTAATATTCACGTAAAAATAAGTTGTAATTCCTAGCTAGATAACGAAATCATGAATTTGATAAATACAATTCAATATGCAGCCTGGAGTAGTACACCAATTAAAAGAAACGTCACAGCAGGTCATAAGTATACCAAAGAAATTAAAGAAATGGTAGCAGAAAAAGGCCGATTACGCCGAAAGTGGCAACAAACAAGATCTCCATCTGACAAAAGTTGTCTTAACAAATTGTGTAAAAAACTTACCAATAAGATAAAGACATTTAAAAATATAACTCTCAGCTATTATCTGAAAAGTTTATCTAACGAGGATAGGAATGATTATTTACTTTGGAAATGTACCAGACATGGGCCAAGAGCGACATAGAGAAAGCAAATGTTTTTTCGGAATACCTTGAAGGTGTCTTCAAACCATATGACACATCCAATGCAGCAAAAATGGAACCTCATAGTAATTACGAGAAATATACCGAAATTCCTCTAATAACTAACGATGAGGTATGTGCAGAAATAAAACAACCTTATTACCAGTGAAATACTAAAACAGCTTCCTCACAACGTTATATGTAAACTTACTGCTATAATGAAATGATTACTTCGTATTGGCCCATATCTCTCCTGCCAATACTGAAAAAACTTTTGGAAACACTGCTTGCTGTGAGTATTAACAACATAATTGAAGAGACGAAGCTGATACCGGTGCATCAGTTTGGCTTTCGAAAAAATCACTCCTCTATTGACCAAATACATAGAATAACTCGAGTCGTTGAAAATGCCTTTGAAGAAAAAAAGTTTGCTCGGCCGTTTTCCTCGACATGTTTAAAGCCTTTGGCTGGCTCCTAAACAAAATTAAAATGCTTTTACCAAAAAAATATTACAATATCTTAAAATCATACCTTTCGGAACGTTTTTTTCGAATTAAACATGGAGATATGTATGTACTCTGATTTAAAGGAAATAAAAGCTGGTGTTCCTCATGATAGTGTGTTAGGATCCATCCTTTACCTACTCTTTACGTGCGATCTACCATATGATGACAATTGTATTACAGCAACATTTGCAGATGATACTGCTGTTTTGTCTGTCGGCAAAACACAAACGGCATCAATTGCAAGATTGCAGGAACATTTAAACAAAATATTTGAATGGACAGCAAATACCATATCACAATACGAATACCTAGGCATGACCCTGGACACAAAACTTAGATGGAGTACACATGTCAAAAAGAAAAAAGGAGAATTAGAAATAAAATACAGAAACATGTAAGGGCTATCGGGTTGAAACTCTGTTCTTTCCATATATAACAAAATTCTTGTTTACAATCAGGTTGAACAACCAGTTTGGACTTATGGGATACAACTTTGGGGCTGCTCAAGCCCTAGCATTGTTGCACAAATCTAGCGATTCCAAAACAAAGTTTTAAGATGCGCCTGTTCGCAGTCATGATCTTGAACGTGATCGCGGAATTTACTCAGTTGCTGCATCAATCAACAAATGTGCAAAGTCTCATATGGAAAGACTTTCTGACCTTGTGAACACTGAAGCCAGGGCTCTTGTCACTCGAAGTAAATGGAAAGAAAGGCTTAAGCGCAAAAAAACGTTTCACCTTATACAGTAACCTGATTCTCTGCAATTTATACGCAGAGCACCATTATTTATTTTGTATTATACAATAAGCAAAACAAATTGTTCGTTAATTTATTTTATGTTAACTAGTTACAATGGCAGTGAAATAAAAAAAATGAAAGATAGATTTCAATATAAAACTGAGGTTATAATTTTTATTACTAATGCCAAACTGCCAAACTGGTAGCTGCCACATTTGAATTTTGACAATATACTGGACTTCAAACTTTTATTACACATTACAATCAACACTGATTCCCTATTCAAGAATAATGCAACCAATATTAATAATTTGTCTAAAAGGTTCGCTTAAAAGGTATATATAATACTATATAATTTCAAGTTCTATTGATGACTTGAAGCTACCAGAACCGATATTAGATAGCCTCATTATTTTATAAGCGAGCCTCATAGGAATACCAGATGTAACAGGAAGGTAGGTTCAAAAATAGATGTTTTAGAACATAAAGATTTAAAGTGAAAAACTGTCGATTAACAATTAGAGAGCTTGCTGATGAAGTTGGCATATCGAAAGGCTCAGCCAATTTTGAGTTTTTGGGCCTTACACTGGTACCGAAAACATTGAAAAAAAGGCGTCGCGTTTAAGTGTGTGAAACAATGTTTCGTAATGTAACGGTGTTAATAAAAACACTTCCTCAAAAATTCATGTTGACTGTTTTTCTTCGATTATCGTGGTGTTGTGCATTATGAATTCCTGTCCACAAACAGTCAACAAGGAATATTATTTGAACGCTCAGATTTTTTATACGATACATTTAGCCGCAGCGAAGAAGGAACTGAAGGCCATCCCGGAAAGTGACTACAACCAGTGTTTCGAAGATTGGAAAATCCGTTGGCACAAGTGCTTTGCATCGGGAGGGGATTAAGGGTCTGGAATTGATTTGGAAGAATAAATAAAGAATTTTCAAAATAAATACAATGTCACCTTATTTTTTGGGCACAGTATAATTTCAAGTTCTAGTGATGACTTTAAGCTACCAGAACCGATATTCGATAGCCTCATTATTTTATAAGCGAGCTGCATAGGAATACTAGATGTAACAAGAAGGTGTTTATTATTAAAAAGCATTAATACTGAAAAATATAGCAATTTACAACCCTAAAAAAGTTCTAATTCTGTACTGTGAAACTGTACTATTAATCTGGAGAAACAAAATTAAAGATTCTGCCAGAGAGAAACCTAAAAAGCACAAATCAAAGGTTTAGTTAAAACGTTAAAACATTCTATTACTTGTATATTGTCAGAAACTTAAATGAAATGAGTGACGAAATGTATTAGGTATGTGATTAGTTGGTTGATTAAAAAACCAAACGATTGCCTTTAAATCAATATACATTTTTTAATATTAAACAACCTTTTATATAAATTTTTTGAACATATTAAAAATCCATGAACCATGTAGCTATGAAAAAGTATCCTCAACAAGGGCGTGAGGTTCCTTTCGAAAACTGAAAGATTTTTATTTTAACAGTTGTCGGTAGTCGACGTTTTTGGTTAAAATGATATGGCTGGCAACATACATATAAAATATTTTAAATGTACAAATACTTCTCTTTAAGTCCAAGCAGACGAGGATGAAAAGGTTCTGGGCAAGCTTGAATCCTGAATTGGCATTATATACACACAAAAATTGCAAAAATTAAATTCATATACAAAAACAAAGAAGCAGACTGTCGCATTTTCAAGTCCATCAGTGGCAATTCAGACAAACTTTGAATGCCAATTGAGCTTTTATAGACACAGCAAATCGAAGTTTGCTGCAAATAAATGTCACCGCAAATGCTTAGCCGCTAAGAACAAACTTATTGGATGACTTAAAGGCCTACCAAAATAAAACAATTTCCATCTTTTGTAAATTGTGATTCACGTTACAGTAATGCGTTTTTATGTATAAGCGTCGAGTCGAAGACGAAAGAGATTCGTATGCGCAAAGACCTATTTGCATTTATGCAAATGGCGCCGCAAGAAAAGTATGCAAAAAGGTGCACGCATTGCTGCTAGCATTGCAATGTTGTATGTGTTCGCAGGCATTTTTTTTTAAATTTCGCTAAATACCTTAACCTCCAATTTACCGCGAAGCGCACTCGAAAGTTAACCTCAATTGCCGGTACATATTCACAAATATACTTAGCCTTATTAGAGATAGTCAACCAACTTTCTTCGGCCACCTAATTTTGGTCATTCCACGTCGGCAATGAAGCGACATTGTTGCAGCAACAGCAAACACCCACCAAAGCTACCAAATTTACGTAAATAAGTATTTGTGTTTGTGCAATATAAACAGATCGCATTTTCACTGTGACCGGCCGCCAAACAAACAAGCAACACACTGCCACAGCTGTAACATACTAAACGGCAATACACAAAACGGGCCACATTCACGAGCGACCGAATCGCCTGCGATCTCACCCAAAATCACATAGCAGCTAGAGACACGATTTTTATCGTGCAGCGGCAACAAGCGGCTGCCAGCTTGCCACACAAATGGCAGCGACAACAACTATGTATAACAAAAGCAGCAACCAATGGGAAGCATGGGAGCCGCGCCGCTGCGGTCAATGGGTTAATTGTGATTTAAAGTACCAGCAACAACCCCAAATAATCATGGCACAAAAAAGTTACTGCAACTACAATTACTTAAAATGCTATTGTAACTGTGCAGCGGCTACAACATCAAAAACATACTAAAACATACAAACATGCACCACAGCAAAAACTTTATAAAGCAAACAATTTGCATATACCAACAGCACAGTGAAAGTCTGCAAATCACTTGAAAATCGCACTGCCCCACACAACTAGCTTAAGTTCTGTTGCCCACGACTAATTAAAAACCAAATGCTCACATTCTTTTGTTCTCTTTTTACAGATCCTGCAAGTGACAGCCATCGATCTGGACACCGGCAACAATGCGCGCATCACCTACCGCTTGGTGAGCAGTGCTAACAGCACGGTGACACTCAATGCTGGTGGCAAACTGGCAACACCGACTTTGCTACACCCCAGTGGCGCTACCAAGCAAACACTTTCGGCCGCCGACGCCGAGTTGGCGCAACTGTTTGGCATCTTTCCGAACAGCGGTTGGTTGTATTTACGCGGCACCTTGGACCGTGAATCACGCGACCGCTACGAGCTCACTATTATGGCCAGCGATAATGGCACACCGGCTGCACATGCACGCGCACGTGTCATCGTCGAGGTGTTGGATGCCAACGACAATGATCCACACTTCCTGAGCGCGGCGTATGAGTTTGTAATCGAGGAGAATATGCGACGTGGCGCGCTGGTTGGTGTAGTGGGCGCCACTGACCTGGATGTTGGCGAGAATGCGGAGATACGCTACAGCTTGATACCGTCCAATACGAGTTTCCAAGTGAACGCCATAACAGGTGGGTGAACGCGAATTAAGACTTAATTAATTAATATTAATGAGGTTGAGGCCGTTAAAGGACTTGACACTACCAAAAGATCATGAGACCACTCCGTAACAATTTGTTTTTATAAATTGCATATCCTCAAATCTGAAAAGTACCAGACTAAGAGCGGGTAAAGTCCACAAATGGAAAGCTAAAAGATTTTCGAAGTCCGAATTTAAATACACAAACCCGTGATTGTTAATCTCATTCCAAACTAATCGGTTAGAAATATGTAATTCAATTTACACACATTAACTTTTTAGAAGTATTTGAATATAGACGTACATTGAAAGAATGGATTATTCCCTGCCTCCACAAATATCCAAATAGGATTTTAATTTATTCCACTCCTTACAGGGTCAAGGTACTCTGACACATATCCATTTACTTTTTACTTATGAACAATTATTTTGACCGAATTCGCTATCGTTTTAACGAAGTCATTCGATTCTCTCGAAACCGGTATCAAATTGTAGCCTTAGTGAATCGAACTAAAGCCTCTTGCATATACATGTATTTTGTCCCCAACAATACCCAAAGAGGTAGGATCGCAGAGGTGAGCCTAAAATGAAGTAGAACTTTCAATTAATTACATTAGTCAATAGGCCTCTTACCTCTTGAAATAGGTTCAATTTGTTTGTAGGCCGACACAAATACCCTTATCGCTGTATTGTATGTATATCGAATCCTGTAAGGGTGCCTGTATGTCACATACTAAGACGTTGTTGAATTAAAATACAGAGAGTTAGTCGTTTAGAAATTAATCTGGTACACAAAATGCTCTCTGTCGACGACACCTCTTTGCCTTTTAGTCAGCAACCGGAGCCAATTTAAAAGCTCTGGATCAATATATATCCAACTTCTTGCAAGTGTAAGCATTTTTATGCGTACCTGCCAATGTATGTATTTATTTGGCTTGTGCGCAGTAAAAGTTAAGAATTTCCTTTTAACATAAATTAATGTCACTTCAGCTTAGTAAAAAATCGAATTGCCGGCATGGCCAACTAACATTTCTAACATCTCCATCAACTTGCTGGCAGCACTTGCAACTGCCCCGCTCAAAGCAAGCGGCCTGGCACTGGCAATGTATAGGACAAGGCCAAAAGCGCCATATAAATGCTCCTTCAAAAAGACTTCAGCAGCACAGATCAGCTTAGTGCAGTGCAACGCCGTGCAGGCCAAGTCGGAGAGCCAAACGGACCGACCGACTGACAACCATGTACTGCGCCATGACCCGTGGCCAAGCATTACTGTTCTACTTTTCAAATTAGACAGCTCGGAGTTGGGCTCCCAACCGTCAAATTGGCAGGCAGACGGGTGTGTAGTAACGCTGCAAACGCAATATAATATGTAGCAGCAGATTTTCAAGATTCGGCCAACTGGTGGGTCTATCGGCATGGACATGTATTGAGTAAACCTGTCCGTGCTTAGCAGCCGCAAAAAATAAAAAACAACCACTAATATTGTAGATAATAAATACTAACTCAGAGCTATGCTACACACAGCTACTCCCCTCCACAACCAACACATCTCGTCGTTTTCTGCGCCGCTTGCTCTTTCGCTGGTAATCAAATGATCTCCATGTACATATTTCAGCGATAGACGCTGCACAGGCTGACTTTTACTACCTCTTTAGTCGCAACTTTGCATTGTTGTCGTCGTGCAGCAGCAGCAACAGCCGCCGCAACTAAGACGAAGATCTCACTATCAACCGTATATCTTGGCGAACGGCTTTGCTGGGACGCATGGCTGGATGAATGGCTGGCAGTCGAGCCATTAGTGTGCGCGCAACAACAGTTTTAACGCTGTCAGCTCATCCGTCAATGGCATGTCAAGTGGTTGACATTTTGTGGCCACTGTGTGTGCGGCAGCAGCATGTTGCAGCTCCCAGTGCATTTTTATAAACACACATACATTTTTATACTGTCATGTGTGTGCTCGTGCGCCGTGGCACAGATCAGGAGCTTAGCTGTTATTTAAATTAAATATGCAAATCGCGTGGTGCTGCTAATCCTGTAGACCAGGTACTCATACCAACAGAGGCAAAGCACTACATATGTGTAAGAACATTCAAGACTTCCTTCACCACTGCAAACACTGCGCATGACCAGTAGATATCAAACATTGTTGTGTGCGCACAGCTGCCACTGCGCTGACCGCTGCTGAACTAGTTTGATTTCATATTCCGCACGGCAGCAGCTGGGCCGCTTGCAGCCCATATATATGAACATACAAGTGATTGAAAGTCGGTTGATGTGCCAATAAACGGCATTTTCCGCATTGCTTATAACGCTTTGACTCACCTAATGTGGCTGCGAAAAGAATTGCGTAGCGCGGAATATTAACACATCAGCGAAGATAGATATATCGTTAACATTGTTGCAAGTTCACACACGATCGCTTTACATTCGTGGTTCAGTGTGTGTATGTTCCTTTTTTATCTCGTGCGGATGTTATTTTCAATTACTCAGTTGAGATACACGTAATTGAAAATATTCAGAACGCTGCAAGTTTCTATGAATATTGTGGCCGTAAATCAAAATTGAATATAGAGAGAATGACGGACCGCGCATTTGACGTGACTTCTTGGAAAGTGCCGGTTATGAAAATATGAAAAGTGATTAGCCTCAATACTACAAAGGAAAATGCTGAATTATTTATCTTTGGTTAGTTCAAAAAGGCTCTTTTAATACTGGAATTTCGAAGGTGTTCCAAGAAAAGACATAAATTGTCTCTTCATAAATTTATTTACTTTAAACGAACCACTCAATTTGAAAAACTTCTTCTTTTTAAAATTTGTTGAATTGCTAAGATACATACATAGGTCTCAACTTCGCAAAGACACTTATTTTAATACTTTCACGGTTTTGCCCTTCATACAGGTACTTCGGTTTCGGAATAATAAAAAGTTCCTGAGTCTTAAGGGAGCACTGTTCCTGGTTCAGTTGTTCAGTGTTTCAGAATATTTGTTAACTTAAGGGGGGAGCCAGCTTTAGAAGCTTTAAAAAATCGACATTTTTGAGGATTTTTTTTGGGAGGGAAAGAAATAATTGATTTCTAGGGTTTATAGTTATATATTCATCATTCATCCAAATTTTTTGGATACGAAATCTTTGATGTTCTGCCTTTGGGAATTAATTGCACGAGACATCTCCCATGTGCATTTGTCGGACGGCGGGCAAGACGCAGGTCGCAATTTCTATCGGAAACAAAAAGTTCAAAGAGATTAATATTTGTTAATAACTTATCTTCTAGTTAATCTAAGAAAATTCCAAAAAAAAAGGGTAAAATCCTTCAAATTTTTAAAAATTGAAAAAAGGTTATTGACCAAAAAATTCCTTTATGCGTTTAAAAATGTGTTCAAACTTATCTTTTATTTGTTTTTGTTTTGTTTTTCTACACTGCCCGCCAATTAAGAAAAATCGTACAAATGAAAAACCGAGAAATCGCGCATCAAAGTTTTCGCTTTCTGCCCAAGCACTCATATATACATACATACATATGTATCTGCTAGACGCTCGGTCACTATTTCCCTTCTAGCTTTGACATTATTAAAAAAAAAATTATATTTTTTGAAGCTTCTAAAGCAGGCAGCCCCCTTAATACATTGAAAATTTATGCAATATCATTTATTCTTATTTTTTTGGTGGTTTTGAATTTATTTTCTTAGGCTTGGGAGACAACTTTGCTTCAAAAATCTACGAACAAGAACGTTTCTTAATGCTATTTCTGCCATTATTGTAATTATACTCTCGCAACATTTTGCAACAGAGAGTATAACAGTTTTGTTCACCTAACGGTTGATATAGAGTTATAAATACATATATATACATAAATATATAAATGATCAAGGTGTATAAAAGAATTGAATTCCGAGTGACTGCCTACCCTTCGCTAAAGTCCCACAACTAAGCTCTGCAAACCACTAAAAATAAAGCGAAAATATATGAAAGGGCATTATATGTAGTAGTCGGTACCAATTGGTAGTAAGTTGGATCACAACTGTTCAAGCCGGAATACCGTATATATGAACCTTAGCGCCTAAGGCAATCGGATCAATACTTTCTGTAGCTCTCCTATACCTAATATAATAATTTTCCAGCCTTTTGAAGCCACGACCAACGAGTATAAAATAAATTAATATGATAATAATAGTTTACTAGTCTCGTTCACCTAGCGCTAGTATAAGCTTACCTTGCGAAGAAATACTTTTCTGCACCTACAAAGTGCCATTAAGCGGAAACATTATAATAACAAGAAAAAACGGCTGCACCGAAGCTAATATACACTTCACAGATGCATTTATTTTAGTAACTATGTGTTCAGTTTGTATGGAAGCTATATGCTATAGTAATCCGATCTGAGCAATTTTTTCGGAGATTATGTTATTACCTTAAGCAGATACGAAGATACGACGTCAATTGCAAAAGTTTTCCATACCAGCATTTGATTCCGATCATTCAGTTTGTATGGCAGCTATATGCTATAGTTAGCCGATCTGAACAATTTCTTCTGATATTACATTATTTTTACGAAAAATAACTCTTACCAAATTTCGTGAAGAAACGTTGTCAAATATGAAAGTTTTCCATACTTGATTCCGATCGTTCAGTTTGTATGGCAGCTTTATGTTATAGTGGTCCGATATCGAAATTCCGACAAGTTAGCAGCTCCTTGAAGAGAAAATGACGTTTGCAAAATTTCAAAACGATATCTTAAAAACTGAGGGACTAATTCGTATATATACAGACAGACATGGCTAAATCGACTCAGCTCAACATACTGATCATTTATGTATATACTTTATAGGGTCTCCGACGCTTCCTTCTGGGTGTTACAAACTTCGTGACAACCCCTGTTCAGGGTATAATTAAGAACTAAATTAAGATACTAATCCGTAATTTGGTACTGAGGATCTCAGCAGCGTGGGACAACTGTGACCGAATTTTTTTTTAAAGTGAACATAGTCCTGCACCCTAAATGGTTTAATTAACGTATCTTCCAAACCGCTAAAGCTAAATCAACAAAACTTGCTGACAAGAAGTCTCCTTAGCATCTCTTCTTTCTAAAAATGGATAAAATCAGATAATAATCACGACTTCTCTCCTCATACGGTTAAAAACTATTAAAAGTAAATAAAGATGGACGGGCTTTACAGGAGAAAGCATTAAGTTTGTGACAATGGGCGTGGCTCCCCCCACCTTTAGGTGAAATATATCTTATGAACTAATTAACCGATTTCAACCAAATTTGATACCAGATATTCCTCTTATACACTGTTCAAATGATCCATTTACAACCGCGCCTACTACACATATAACAAATTTTAAATTCCATCTGATTTTTCACCGTTTTATTTTTTCCCAAATCAAATATCAATAAAGTTATCAATATAAATCTTTGCCCAAATAGTGCTCAAGTTATTTCATGTAACGCCCAAACCTTGTCAAAATCGGACCATAATATTTCAGGAATCCACGTACTAAATATGTGGACCCCAGTGTTCATGGCTGATTTTTTACCGAACGGCCAATCTGTGAAATCTAGTTTTGAAATTTGGTGAGAATACTTTTGTGTATAATAGCATACCCTTGTGCCAAAAATGGGTAAAATCGGGTGAATTCTTCCTTAGCCCCCATAGACCTAATAAAATATTTTCGAACTTCCGGTTAGCTTTTATCAGAAGAAATAATAACACTGTATCGTCTTGCCTAAAATCTATGGATATTTAAATGTTTTTAATGCTATAAATTTTTCTTGCATAAATTTTACAAGCAGATGGTTAGTTTCTGTTAAGTATATTCACTGCAAACAAAAAAATGCTGTGGTCACGGAATTTCGTAACACCTTTGCTTCTCTTAAGACCAAAAGGCCTAAAGTCTTCGTTGAAAATTAATTATCGCAAGAAAATGCTTGACTTAATATTCTTAATAAGACTTCAGTTTGCGACTAATTTTTCTTATCTGAAATTAACTTAAATATACTGGTCAGCAAACCAGGTCTATTTAGACCTTTACTGTTAAAGTTATTCAGAATAAATCTTAAATTCATCGAATCAGTCCGTCGGCTAGATTATCATGACTTTAATTTTCATTCCAGCGGATTAGATGTATCGAACTCACTATTTTGGCTTTAACAAAATTAAATTGTACTTTCTTAACATGAAACATTCTAAAAAACTTTCTTATAAAGTACTCCAAATCTAAATCGCTTTAATATTAGCTCTAAGCATTGATCTTTCGTGTGCGGATTGTCCCGCTCATATCGGTTGGGCATTGATTTTTTTAAAGCTCCGTCTTATCTTTTATTTAGTTTAGACCAACAAAGTAGTTTATTTACTCATAACACTATTCACGTTCAACACAGACGACTCATCAAGTGGAATTTACAAAATTTAGGTTTTCTAATGAGAAACTTCACATTGTTCCACTAATAATAAAATCCGGTATGTAATTAAAGAGAAAAGAGAGTGCAAACTCTTACATTAATTGTAGTACTTTTAATAATTGCTAGTTACAAACGAATATTTTTCACCATACGAAGCTCAAGATTAACTAAATAACCAGAAAGGTTGTAGAGACCACCATCGCAGCTGATTGCTGACAACTGCGGCAGTGTCGAGACATTTTCCCACACTCACACAGCGCTTTTGGCCACCAGCGATATAAAGCAGCGTCGGCAGGTGGGAAGCTGTTTGCGTCTCATATCCGACAGCTGTTTATGTTAATATCTTCTCAGTTTTCCAACATAAGTATGTACTTGTATATAAACTAAATGTTTATACACTAATTTGTATATATGTGTCTTCATTTCCACCACATTCCAACTATCTTCTTATTGTTTCTATCAAATACATATACTATACGATTAGAACATGCATCATGCGCATGTATTCGTTTTTATAAACCGCTATTACTGTTGTTGTTGCCATTAGTGTTGTCGCTGGTGTTTTGCTACCCATTAATCATTACTCTGCCGGGGAGTGGCGACCTAAATCTGAAAGTCAAAACATTTTCAACTTCATTGGCCACACTGGCCACTCAATGCAATCGACTGACGAACACACCAACGAGCGATCAACTACGAGTGACCGTTCAAGCGTCACACGAGCTGCCAGTTGTCCGCCCGTTCGCGCGTTTAATTTGTCCAGTTTCCACTTGATTGAATAGTCTGGCAAACAGAGTGAATATTTGGTATTTTATTCAATTTGATTTTCATTCAAGAAGAAAAATAATGGCGTCTAAAAACGACTAGGCAAAGGAGTTCGCTGCGCAAATGCAGGGAAAGCATGATTTACGCGATCTGACACAGAATCAGTGAATGCGGAATAAATCATGTGACGACCGCCGGCGCTTTTGTCGGTGCCTAATTGAAAAGGTAATACTTTCTCGACCATTTAAGAATTCTTACTTTTTCTGCAATTTCTTCACGCAGCAAAGAGAAAAAGGTCAACAAAAGTCACAACAGCGCCGCACACATCTGTTCTAATTTGCAAATCCAGTGAGCTTACTGCGAGCATCTGAAAAAATTTCTTATATTCTTTGAATGAAAATAAAGAAAGAATTCCCTCATTTTTGCATAAATTAAAATTAATTTCCAGCCTTTTCATTATTCTTATTTTTTCTTTGCATGTTCAGGCGAGATCACCACCCGCGAACCGCTCGATCGCGAATTGCGCGCCGTCTACGATCTGGTGGCGGAGGCACGCGATCAGGGTACCCCCTACCGCAGTGCGCGCATTCCCATCAAAGTGCACATCACCGATGTCAACGACAATGCGCCGGACATTGTTGATCCGCAAGAGGATGTGGTCAGCGTACGCGAAGAGCAGCCGCCCGGTACTGAGGTGGTGCGCATTCGTGCCGTCGATCGTGATAACGGCCAGAATGCATCGATCACCTACTCGATATTGAAAGGTCGTGATTCGGACGGTTACGGCCTGTTCAACATTGATGCAGTAACGGGTGTAATTCGCACACGAGTCGTGCTGGATCATGAGGATCGAAGTATTTATCGTTTGGCAGTAGCGGCCACGGACGGTGGCAATCCACCCAAGCAGTCGATACGTTTGTTGCGCGTTGAGGTGTTGGATTTGAATGACAATCGACCGACGTTCACCAGTTCCAGCTTAGCGTTTCGGGTAAGTGTAAAGAAAACTCAAAAAATAAATACATATGTACGTAAGGATTTGCTAGTTTCAACGCCGAGTTTGCAAATAAGCTTAGCAGTGGTGCTCAAACTTTTGCTATACTGCTGGGAGTAGAAATATTTATAGCATTACAGTTATAAATCCAAATATTTCACCTTATTGAAGAATAATAAAAGCTTCTTTCTGTAGATCCTAGGAGCTTATGCGTCTCTGAGCTTTCCATATCCATGACAGCCTAAGGAAGTACGGACCTAAATGTAATTTTTTATGTGACCAAAAAAACTTTAACTATTTAGATCTCCCCACTTTCACGGAAGATGAGTCACAGTAGAAAAAATCTTCTCTCTTTATATTCACCAAAGAGAATGACAATACCAAAAAAAGAGCAATGAGGCAATGACCCTGTCAAAATATTGACGTTGATAGTCATAACGGCACAAAAATGGGTACTCCGTTAATGAGATTCTAAAACGACCCCGAATGTTTCAACTTCTTACGCATCAAGAAAGCCAAACTTATTCAAAGACAGGCTTTCCACAATAAATCAAGAAGAAATAGTTGATTTAAAAACTATTTGTTCGTCGATACCCAAACATAGCGGCAGTAACGTTACTTTAAATGGTTTTTGCTCAATTTGTATTGATGCCACATTATGCACATCGCGCAAACATATGAATAAACCTAAGACTGTGAGTATATCAGTGATCATTAAAGCATCCAGCAGAGATTGCAAACACCTGGCCTCATTTGCTTACAACAATTCATAGCAAATATGTTCGGTAGCCGCCACAACCGCCACAGCCGCCATTGTGTAGCCGCTAATGTCAGTTCCTGGAATGAAAAATCCGCAGCGTTGTTTCACGCTTGTAACTTCTAGTCCTACTTTCAAGCCAGCAACAACATATGCCAGCGACTGCCCTTCATGCATTGAACCGCCAAGACGTGTACCTATGAGATAGACAGCCTATAAAGTTAAATTTTTAGGCATCTTCAGCCTCTTTCAGTTCGTTTAGGAAAATTCGTGATGTGGAAGTTTATTTCGGCTTCTTTTTGCTCATTTTTTCAAGCAAGAAATGTTGCTGCTGCTGTTGTTGTCTTTCCGCCTTTGTTATTACGCTTGTAAAACTGACAATGAGCGGCATTTGTATAAGATCTGCCTCTGCCAACACCCCCGTCGTCAACACCATTGCACCGCTGCGTTGTCCAGCTACCAGGTTTAGTGGGAATGTGTTTCAAGCACATTCAAAGTGTGTGTGTGTGTTGACGTGTCGCTGCTCTTTAACGGCTCCTTTTATTTCCAAGCTGTTTTCTATTTCACCATTTCTGCAGTATTCTATATGTGACGATGATTTGTAGCGTCACGTGACAAAAGTTGGAAACACGATTTGCCTAGAAAAGAAACAAAAAATCAAATACTATCAAAATAAATACGAAACACACATACATGTTTAAAAATGTATATATATTTTTCTCGAATTGAATTTGGAAACAAAAAATGGCATGAGGTAGCCTCATACAGCACAGAAGCTTTGAAATATTTGTGATGGCGTAACGGCTTGTTGGCTGTGTTCTCAAAGAACACTTGCAGACTTTTTATGCAATTTATTTCATTTCATCTCACTGACACTATGCATTTCTTGTTTTATTTGCTTGGGAATATGTTACTGTTGATTTCTTAAAGCGTGGGAGCAAATGTCGAGATTTATTTATTTCAAAACTTCCGCAAGCACTGTATGTCAGCAAAAGAACCTCAACCCGTATAAGTTCTTTCAAGTTAAATTAAATAAGTTTTGCCATAAGCGGTTGGTATTAATGAGTTACAGTGGGGCAGCGCTAAAGAGAATCAAGTTAACATGTTAGATATGTCCTCCAGCCAAAGCGTTCTACCTGAGTGGTGAACAAGTCTGAAAGTATTGGTAAGTATATGTTCACACACCACAACTTTTGTTGATTCAACTCCATTCTCAGAAAAATAGTTGGGTGCGCAGTTGCTTATAAAGATATAATTTATTTACTTATGGTACATAAAAGACCTTCAGAAATTCGAATGACTATTATTAAATAAAATGTGAAATTACTAGCCGAAGTCCTATGAGCACCAATAAGAGAGATGTTTTCGACAAAATGCGAAAAGCTGATAATATACAAGACTGCAATAGTAAATATAGCACTTTTAATTCTCCGAAAACTTGGTCATGTTATAGTTAAACTGATTGTGGTATTTTTAATGACCTCGAGTCGAACGGTTTGTTATTACTCTGTAATAAAGGGTTCGGCAAATTTAAGGTTCAAGGGGGCAAACCAGCTATTGCATTTAACATTTAAGCTGGTGCTGCGATACATTTTATTGCCAAACATCTTTTTAAGACTATTAGAAGACATTTACAAAATATCAAATTGATCGTACCCCTCACTGTGCCGCATTTGATGCTAGTCAAAATGGGATAAGTGGATTTTTAAAAGGTGTTTGGATCTACAGTTAGTATTCTAAATTAAAAATGTGTTTTCTATCAAAGAGAGCTTTATAAACTTACTGATGTATTGACAATTTCGTTAAGCCAAAGGATAAATTTGAGTTCTTCGTTTAAAATTTCATTAACCAAAATTCTGTTGACTTGAAGTCTTCCAAGCAGAGATGAATTTTAAGTGATCGTATAGAACTTTGTTATCATTCATCACATTTCGTAAGCTATTCATTCCATCCTAAATTCCATATTTGTTTATTTATTTATTATTATAAATATAAACAAAAAGTTGAAGCTTGATTACAAATACGAAAAGACTTTTTCGACTGCCCAATATAAAAACCTTTGGGTCTTTATCGCAGCTTCCATAGTAATCTACTTTCCGAGAACTATTGAAGTAATAAATAAAAATTAAGAGGAAACTTACTTCGGAGTACTTACAATATTTGAGTAATATTTATGCCCTAAACAGAGTTTATTAAGTTTGCAACGATGTTTGTAACACTCGGGAAGTAACGTCGGAAACACTGAATATATTAGGTTGTCAAAAAAGTCTTGCGGTATTTTCGCTAGTTGGCGCTGAAAGTGGGTAGTTCTAGTTTTATTTGATTGATTGTCGTTTCTTTTAAGTCCTTCGTGAGTTATAGTGTCGCAAACATGGAGCAAAATGAAGAGAAAATACGGCATATTTTACAGTACTACTACGATAAAGGCAAAAATGCATCTCAAGCCGCCAATAAAATTTGCGCAGTTTATGGACCCGATACAGTTTCCATTTCCACCGCACAACGATGGTTTCAACGTTTTCGTTCTGGTGTAGAGGTTGTCGTCGAAAATTGCGATAAAATCGCTGAATTGGTCGAAAGAGACCGACATAGTAGCAGCCAATCGATCAAAAGCTGGGCATGAGTCATCAAAAATTCATTTCAATTTCAATTAAAAAAAATTTAATAAAAATAACGCAAGACTTTTTTGACAACCCATTATATGTAAGTTATCGCTTTCAGTTTTAAATTTTCATACAAACTGACTGATCGATCAAACTAAAGTCCTTGTACGGAAACATTTTTTACTTGTGAAGTTATCTTTATGAAATTTAGCAAAGATTATTTTCCAAATCAACGCTAAAATCTGCAAAGAAATTGTTCGGTTGAAGCCATAAAAGCACTGTTTCTTTTAATAAAGACAATACGGATATTGTTATAGACACATTTAGAACTTTTATTTATATTCAGAGATCACTGCTTATAAAGTAAGTTATTACACACCATATTTCAGTTATAGTAGCTTCACTGTCCATTGCCGACAAATGAAAATAACTTAAGTGGATATGCCGCAGACCGAATGTCACTAAGTCATGATTATTACATTCTTGTTATTGTTACTTTGGCATTTTTTATGTTTCGCATATCTGCTTGTTTCGTTTGTAATATATTTATTTCGTTTCTTTTTTATTTTGCAAACCTTTTTCTCTGTGTTATTTTCTTACAACTTCATGTGACGCTCAATTTTTTGCGGTTAAAACGATTTGCCAATGCAAATGCATAGATTCGCGCGTGTGTGTATGTGTTGCGCTGTCAGATGACTACAAACTTCGCTGTCATTTGGTGCAATTTAAAACACCAGTCAATTGCGGTCGTCGCCACAGTGCGAATGACAACGAAAACCGCTTTGCTACTAAACATTTTCATCACGTTCGATTCGCGCGTGTTTTGCATACCTTCGAGCGGTCGCTCAAGCCAACACTCAAACACAAACTCGCGCATGCATATATATTCACACACACAAAGAATATTTTGTGGCTGCATTTACGGTATTGTCAGTTGCAAGTATACGCACTCAGAAGAACACTGTTGCACGTACATTTTTTGCATTAAGATCTTAAAATATATTTTCTTGTGCACGAGTGTATTTGGTGTTGTACGATACGTTTCCAACACCCCAGAACATACGCTTTGACATGCATTTAATTGGGTTTGAAAAGGCACTTCTTTCACCACGCACCTCCCCGCCGTCTTTCTACAACAACAAGAGCATGAATTTAATGCCGCGCGTTGTACGTTGCTTTTAATTCCACATCGCGCAGGCACAATTAAAATTGACGCATTTCGGCGTTTCAGTGTTGCATTTTGAATATCCATCTGCGCGCATCTCTTTGTGACTCTAGTGTTTTGTCTGTGTCCGCATCGGCGGCTGTCTTTGTGCAGTACAAAGATGGCGAATAAAAACAAAGTAAACCTTTGACGCCTTCTCGTTTCGTTGTTCTTACACGATTTTTGGATTTACGTTGACCGAACGCCCCTTTCATCCTTTGTAATGACATAAAGGTTTCTGGGTTGCTGAGTACTCTCTTGTAAACTTCAAATATCAAAGCATTTTCGCTGGTGCGATATGAACAAGCATGTTCTTGGTTTGACAGTTCTTGAGGAATGTGAATACACGGAACCGAGCACATCGTTGATGTCTTATTTTATTGAAGAACTCTTGGCAAGAGGTTAGTCCATTGCCTAATAGAAGTAAACATTCGTCCAAAGATTACGAGGGTTAGTCACTGCCACCCTCAACTTAAGGCCTTGCTAAATCAGCTTACTCTGAGCAAATAATGCGATCTGGTTATTAAGCTAATTTGTATTAATTATTCTAGTTTTGTCCATTGCTGAGTTGAGTTGAGTTGTGTTGAGTTGAGTAGAGTTGAATTGAGTTACATAAGTTGAGTTGATAGTTTTTGCTATCTCACTCAGTTAATCATCGGAAAATTGTTGGAATCACAATTTTTCTATACAATGATGTCATTCCAGTTAGGAACTCTCATCCACAGCCATCTCTACTGCCAAGAACATCTCGTAGTCATTCCTACAATGCACCGAGAACTTTCAACAATTTACATATATCCAGATTTCGTACAGCGTTCGAATGTTCTTTTAAAAATCTCTCTCCGCAAGGATTCATTGCTTAAGTTACTAAGAGAACTCCGATGCGAGTTTACGGATATTACGAATTGCATACAAAATACCTTACCATACATCGAACATATGGAAGATAAGTATATCTTGCCCTTTATTTCAGCATTATGCTAAAAACCTATTTGCTACCTACTCCAACATAGCACCACATCGAAACAACTGAAGGTGACTCAAAGGTGAGACCACGATGATGACAATGCTCAAATAATTTATCACTGAATTGCAACAACAGTAACAAGAAATCATCTGAAACCGGTTTTCAATAATCTCACGACATCCAGAATACAATTGGTAACTCTAACTGCTTTCTTGATAAATTGTTCGGTTTAAAAGATTTTCTTCAACATTTCCAATGATGGCAGTCAGTAATATCATTGCAAATATATAATTTCAAGGTCACCGATTTCACTAGATAGTAGAAATCAGCAGATGAACCTTTATTTCGAAAACAAATAGCTGTCAAATATGGTTATACTTTAAATTCTCAAAATTCGCTCAACTGTCACCACGATGTCCAAAAAATTTACACCAGTCTAAGAAAATATGTCGCATTTCTGCAGTTAGAAACTAATTGAAAAATTAAGAAAGAAAACCACAAAACCTTAAATTAAGTACACATTCTTATATGTGGATACAGTTATGCTCATATTTAATACGAATCGATTGATTCCACGCTTCGCTCCCATATAAAAGGCGACAACAGAACTAAACTGGAAAATTTAACATATTTTATAGGACCGCAGTGAGCGAAGTGCCACGATTCGCGACATAATTTGATGGATGTGAGGCGAAAGTACTAAGATTATACCAGAAATAAACTCAATTTGCATACACTACAGCAACAGCAACGGTAATTTGCGACTTTATTTCCTCTTCAGCATTTGCTTAAACAAAAAATGCCGCAACAGGAATCAATGACCGTTAATATAATTGCTCTATATTAGTTGCTAGTGATGCAATTGCTTTAAATGTTTGAAAGCAGCAACACATTTCTTAAATATCAATGCAATAAAGCTCTGATATGTGCATAGATATGTATGTGTACTAGATGCACAGTGTGAATTATAAAGCTACTTTTTGTATGGATGTAAGTATACATATGTTGGTGTTGCAGGTAGTGGCTTAGCAACAACCGCTGTGGCAACTGCTGCGATTGTGCGATTACAACTTTCGTGTTCGCAACGGTGGAAAGGTGATGAGAGTATTGCTGATTACCAGAGTGGAGAATGCAAAAAAGCTAAGAAATTGCAAAAACAAACGGCAAAGAAAACAAATAAGAAAGGGCTAAGTTCGGGTGCTTGCAAGAATTAAAGCCAGGGAAATACCTTAAGATGTAAAACGTCAACCAGAGAATCAGAATGCAAGCAATATTAATTATATAAACATATTCTCTATATATCTCATAGGTTCATCGACATATTGGGCATGAGGTATGTTAGAAAAAATAAAACCATTATACCATACATATGCAGTATATGGGAATTAGAGCTAGTATCGACCCGATTTGGTTTATTTTTGCCAATTCTACATAATACTTGTATTTACATGACACATACTAATTATATGTTCTCTGAGATTCGTAGTTATACCATCATTAATCATATGGAGTGAGGTCAGCCGGATGTTCGAAAATTATTATTAAATTTTAGTTATATTAAGCACAAAATACACTATCATCAGTAGAATACGTTCCATCATTTTCATTGATATAACTCACTTGTTGGTTGATATATGCAGCCTAAGGTCACCCGGAAGTTCGAAAACCTTTTTATTAGATATATGAAAACTAAGGGAGCTATTGACCCGATTAAACCGTTTTTAACATACAGATAAACTACTAATAGGAAAGTATTTTCTCTGAATTTCAATAATTATATATATATCATCCATTCGCCGATATTTTCTGTCAAAAGTCAATTCTAGATACTAGGGTCCACATATTCGGTACCTAGGGACTTGAACAGTTTTTGTGGGATTTGAACAATTTTTGGTTATAAAGTGCCATACTTTAAGGCGCAAAATTTTATCCCGTTATATTGAATGCTATTGATTTTTATACAGGAAAGTGAAAGAAGCAGATGGAACTGAAAATTTTGATAAATGGGAAGTAGGCGTGGTTGCAGTCCTATTTCGCCAAGTTTCGCACGGTTACATAGGAATGTGAGAGAAATGTCACGCGCCAAATTTGTTTGACATAGGTCGGACGAGTCCTGACATATGTGATTTCACGTAAAAGTGGACGGCCCACGCCCATCGTTCAGTTTTTACTGTGAAACTATTATACTCTATGGCAACATGTTGCAAGGGTATAAAAATGAGTGAAAAATTAAACAAAGTGAATGCATAAAACTTTAATGCCGCCACAGAAATTATGACTTAAATGTGCAACAGCAGCAGCGGCAGCAAGGAACAATGTCAACAAAACTGCAACAGAACAACAACGATAACAATGTGGCAATGCAAAAGTGCCGTTTGGCAAGCGGATACGGCACGGCTTAGCAGTGAAGCTTTGTGGCGAGTTCACAAACGGCTGCGGTTTCGAGGCATAAATCTGATCACTGTCATTTTTGAGAGTGCATTTTTGAGGTGCAGGAAAAAGTGGAAAAATAATACAACAACAACATATGTATGTGTCATTTATTATATGTGCGCAAGCGCTGCACAATGCCGCATGCAATTTGTTTTTTCATTTTCCTTGACTTTTATTTACCCACATTCATTGTTCTTTCTGACTTGTTTCGCTTTTTTGCTTACAAGCCGCTCGTAGGCAATTCTGTGGTTTTGCATATTAAAATGTTTGCTGACATTTCGTTGGCGCTGTTGTTGTTGTAATAATTCTTCTTTCCTGTGACATCATTCTGCTTCGTACGGTTACGGTCCGCCGACCGGGTGATGAGTTGCACCTAACCAAGCGCATTGGAATGTATAATTTCTCCGAATGCAGCTGCGGAACGAAATCGATGTCGTCTCAGTTTACAGTGTTTCGGAGAGAGTCGTGTAGTTTAATTAATAAAACATATTATTAATGATTGTAGGTAGACAGAGATTTCAGGAAGGTCGATGAATAGTGAGCCATTAAAGGACAACCAATATCTTCTGCAACGGTGAAACCTAAATAAAAGTAATCTATAAAGCGGTACAAGTTATAATAAATAATCGTTTTACTTCAAAAGATAAAAACTTGATGCATGCTTTTAGGATCTCCAATTCGTGTTGTTAGTAGCTCATAAAATAAAGAGTTTGTAAATACTTTTCTACCTTCATTACTCGCCGTATCTACCGACAATGTGCAATTGAAGGGATGTCGTCATTCAGAGACGCAGATGTTTTGGAAGATTATGCCTGTACTATCAGAAAGATCATATGTACATATATTAGCATTGTTATTATGGATAAACATTGTATGTATGTACCATACAAATATAAGACTATCGGTCGTTTTTCGAAAATTAAATATGAAAAACTCGGTCGAATTTTGCTGTTTTCGAAGAAATTTATTTTATTTAAATTTCCAAATCGAAATTTTAACCAACTGGGGTGTATTTTTGGCACTAAAATACTAAGGAAACAAATCAGAAGGAACTGCTATTAAAATTGAGGTCTAAACAATCTACTAAGTCATATATAAAAAGTAATACCCCATTTTATTTGAGGCTTGGTTGAGTGTGAGAGCGCAAAATACATAAAATTTTCTCATCATTTACTTGAAAGCCTTTTCTCTGTTAAACTCTTTAGGTATCTTCTAATTTCACATCAATACCACTGTGCTTTCTAACTTATTGGATACGCACTCTACCTGATCCAAGCGGGTGCTATTTATTTTAAGCGATTCTCTCTTTTGAGTCATTTGCTTGCACAATTTATGTTTTCCTCACTTGTCAAAATTTAAACTTTATATTTTTTTGGAACAGTGTGACCCTAAAAGCCAAATAAAGTAAGCGGTTAAGTGTTGAGCTTGTGGGGTTATCTGAAAGTTTGAAATATGTTTTTAAGATTGCATTTTTTCAACACTGGTTTACAAAGCTTTCGTTTTCAGTAAGCAAACGAAATGCGCAAATTAAATTATAACTAAATATTTATGAGAATTCACTGGACTGGAAGGTGTTAACGTTTTGAATTCGTGGTAAACCTGACTTCTTATGACTTGAAAAAATTACTATTATAAATATAAAGAGCTATTTGAGTAATATAAAATTGTCGTCTTCCTTCTCTAGGTTCCCGAAGATGTGCCAGTGGGCTTTGTGGTTGGTTCTGTGAGTCCCAACGAACGCGTCGATCAACAGAATTTGATCGACGGCAACAGCGATCTTTTCGTCACGTACACACTCACGTCATTGGTGAAGGATGTCATCGAAGGCGCATTCGATATTGATCGACATACGGGTTCATTGGTAGTTGCGCGTCAGCTGGATCGCGAAGTCCAGTCAGAATTTCGGCTTGAAATACGAGCTTTGGACACCAGCGCTAGCAACAATCCACAAAGTAGTGCTATTACGGTGAAGGTAGAAATTGCCGATGTGAACGATAATCCACCAAGATGGTTGAACGATCCTATCGAATTAAAAATTAGTGAAGCCACCGATGTCGGGGCCGTAATCCACAATTTCAGCGCAGCAGATGCTGATACAGGCAGCAACAGCAATCTGCAATATAAATTGCTCAGTTATGCACCAGTGAGTAGCATTGCTGGCAGTGAAATTTCCAACGAACAAACATCGACTGAACGCAAGGAGGCAGAACCGATATTTAGTGTCGATGCATTGACGGGTGCATTGACGCTACTTGCACCACTTGACTACGAGTCCACGCAACAATATACACTCATTGTTGAGGCTATGGATCAATCTTCAAATGTAAGCTCGCGTCTACGCACCAAAGTAACTACCATTTTGCTGGTGACAGATGTCAATGACAATGCACCACAATTTGTGTCGCCTGTAGCCAGCAGCGCTTCAGTCGCCGATCAACGGTTTCACACTCCACCCGTCGCCACCGTACGCGTCAGTGATGCGCTACGCATTGGCGAGGCTGTCGCGCATATTGTGGCGATCGACAGAGATGCCGGCGCAAATGGCGAGATCACTTACGCCATTGTGAGTGGCAACGAGGCGGGACACTTTCGCTTGAACTCGCAAACAGGATACATGGAGTTAGCTAAGCAGCTGCCGCCAACAGCAACAAGTGGTGTTGGTGATATGATTGAGTCAGGCAACGCTCAAAGAAATCGCTACAACTTGGTGGTTAGCGCTAGTGATCACGGCACACCAACGGCACGCCAGTCGCAACTGAAGCTACAGATATTGGTACAAGGAACCAACAGTAATCCACCACGTTTTCATCAATCCGTCTACTACGCAAATATATCGGAAAGCGCAGCCCCTGGCACGTTTGTGCTGCAGGTAGCGGCGAAGTCCTTTAATGGCGGGGACAGCGGTAAGTAGAAATATTATTTTCTTTACATTATTTATATATTTTTTATTCTGCATTTGATTGTGTCAACTAACAGGTGGCGCAAAAATTAGCTTCCGATGGTTTTTGGAAAATGAAAAACTTTTTTAAAAAACGAAAAACTTTGATTCTGCTTGTGGATTATTTTTATTTGGTCTTTAAATTTTTTTACATCAAGTCGATAATATGATATCATGTGAATGGCCACCGTCACAGTTGGTTGTCATATGAGCCCTTTTTGGCATTTTCCATCACTTTGTCCTGAACTTCCGGCGATAAGTCCTCCCATTCTTGATGGATATTGTCTTTAAGAGCTGCAAAAGTCTGAGGCTTGTTGACATAAACCTGCGACTTCAAAAATACCAACAAAAAGAAGTCTGGAGCGGTCAAATCAGGCGACCTTGCTGGCCAGTGCAAATCGCCAAAACGGGAGACTAGGCGCCCGGGAAATGCATCCTTCAGCATATCGGTTGTGGCACGCAGTGTAGCGTACCATTGTTTATTTACATGTATTTCGCATGTCTTTAGTACACAAATGTCAAAACAGAACTGACATTGGAGGTCAATTGCAAAATGTATAGCATCTTCTGACTTTTGCGCCACTCTGTATATGAAGTAGTATATTTTTTTGAACTATTGTGGGATAAATATAAGAAATTACATCGCTAACAGTTTAGAACTCAACTCTCCTGATATTTCTTAAGACAACTAAGATTTATGGGTATATCTCTTTTAAGATATATGTACTTGTAAAAGTTTTAATAACTGCGGGAAAATAATTGAAAATTTAAATTACCTATGTACATAAACAACAATGGTATTTTTAGGCATTTAGGAAGGATATAACTCGAGTAAAGTTTTAAAATGTTGTCAAATCTAATAAATTCTCCAAAGGTTCTATGATTAGACACTGAGTCCTTATAAGTTTTGAATGCATAAAAGAGGTATCACACGGAGATATATTAATGATTCTTGTATGTAGTCTCGAAAAGTATATATTTCTCAACCAGGGCCCAAAGGATGTATGTATGTATATGTACACTTATGTATGAGGAAATGTTGATGGGCCCCAGTAGAAATTCGCGCTCTTAAAGCATAGTTGTACGTTGGTAAAGACAATATAGTCTAAATATCTAATATCTATTCGGCGCGAAAATGGTAAAATAGAGAAAACAAACAGAAAGATCGCAATAATTGGTACTGAAGACATAAATTTTAAAATCAACAAATCAATATTTGCTCTTTTATCTAATAACCACTCTTTTAGTGGTAATTGTAACAGTAATTTCATCAATTCACAATAGTAAAACTATGTAAAATAAAAACTTAGTAACACTGAAGATAATGAATATACCTCCCCAATAAAATATCCACATATTCTCGTAACGAACTCAACTCGCAAACTTTAACGAGCAGATAAATGAGATGCAGCAACCTTTTGCAATGCTTGCACAGTAGGGTGCGATTCTTAAGAGTACCTCATTTTTAATAGAGAACAGGTAATAATAGTCACAAAAAACTGTCAATTTCTTTTGCTAAAAACTATATGACATCATTCCAAAAATTTAAAACCGCTTATGAGTGAGAAATATTTGGTTAATTTTCAATATTTTTTTACTATTGAAAATTTTTGTACTCATTTTAACCTAAAATGGCATTTAAAATGTGCTTTCGGCCAACTTTGGCAGGGACAGTGTCAGGGCTAACAGTAGCAGTCTTAACAACAGCGGCGGCTGCAGTGGCAAAAACAATGCACGCTACAGCTGACAACCTGTTCGGGCATATTTCGCGATAAATTGCGCAACTTTCGACAATTGATAAAATATTGTGCCATTGTTTACGCCAAGCCTTCTACGTACGAATACGAGTATTACGTGCCAAAATTTGCCTTTCCATATGTAAGAGTTTATATACATACATATATACCTAGATCAAAGTAAATACGGTATAACAAAATAGCGCCTGGAAGCCATATGCATGACGGTCAAATGTACACGCTTTATGGACATAAATGAGCGCAAAATACCAGCGCGCCGCACTTTCAAAAGTCATTGCCAGCACTGTCAGCCGGGCTGACCCGCAGTGACAAAATGATAGCTGAACGTGACTTTTGTGACAAAAAATTGACAGCCAAGTGCGAATCTGCGCATTAAATCCACAAATATGTGTTTGTATTGAAATTAAACAAAAGAAAGCTCTTATATATAAGTACTGGTCCAATAACGACTACTGAAGTAGATTGCTGGAGCTTAGAAGGAACCTCCTTCTGTCATAAAAATTTGCGCTACGAATTAGGCTCTCAAAGAATTATTTAATTCGCAGCTGCTGCAACATTAACCTCCCTCACTCCCTACATTTTTTCCTCCCTGCCTCTCTTTACATGCTTCTATATATAAAATTATATAGTTCCTAGCTTTTGTCGGGCACTTTGTGTGGGTTTTTCAATCTGCGTAGCGCCAAGTGCTCTCAACCCTCTGCAAGGCAGAGCTTGACGGTGGACCCGTTGGTTGGCATTTCCATTACAATTCTCATTTATTTCATGCATACTCCACCGCTCTCACCAACACCGTCGGTGATGACCGTAGTCATCGTCCAATTCCATTTACGCAACTCCGTTACTCTGCCACTGTTGCTAACGACATTTTGGTGGTAATGGGCTTGCCGGTGACTGCTACTAACTTGTTGTTGTGGTTATTTTCCCGGCCATCGCTCCATCTGCCATTGCATTGAATATGTTGCTAAATTTATGACCGCCACTGTTAAATTAAGTAGAGGACGGTTTCCTTTGATTTTTTATTTGCATTCAGTTTATGGCATTCATTTTATATGCTGTTCCTCCACTGCCTCACTCACCACCGGCAACCGCCAGTTATGCATTTACATATGTACACATATAAATGTGTGTGTATTTATGCAAATATTCTAAACAAGTGTATGTGTGTGTATGTTGTTGGTGAGTTCCTTCGTTGCGCTTGCGATCATCGCATTCTGATTGTCGCTGTTGCTCTTGGGTTTGGCTGTTGCTGTTGCTAGCTGCACTATTGTTGCTATTGTTGTTGTAGCTTGTTTTTAATTGCATGTTTTACTCTCAAGGACATGTTATCATTTATTTTAGTATTAATTAAAACTAAACGATTTATCGATTTGTCGTTGGGGAACAATACGCGTTGATAGGACCACAGTGACGTGGTTGTGGTAATGGTTGTTGCAAAACCGAAAAATACAACAATAATTTACAATCAAATTGAGCAATATTAAGTCAAATTAACTAAGATAAGTGATTTTGAGGGAGTAGATCTTACGAATAGGTTTCAAAAGCCTCTCGCTTCCGATTGAAATAAGAGACATAGAATCCAGGGTGGACCCAAAGTCTCTTCTGTCATCGTGATATTTATTTTAACTTATAGTTGGTTATTAAAAGAGGTGTCTGCTTTAGTTTAGGATTATTGTCAACTCTATATATTTGTTTTTTATGTATAGCTTAAGCTATGATTTAGGGAAGTAGGCCTTCCCTATCACAATAGTTTGTGTAAAATATATGTTTGGTTCTTTCAAAATGGATAGTTCTGATTTTATTTCATATTAGCATAATTCTAGATTCATAGTGAAATTCACCAGTTTGAAACGGAAAACTCAAAGTGTCTAAAATCTGAAAAAATCATTCAGTTCGTCGTAATTATCACTGGAAGAATATAAAATAAGTATTTCACTATATATTATTCAATATATCCTAAAATGATCAAAGGCTACCTCAACGTTTATTTATGTTTTCTCCTACAAATGCCGTAGGTCTTTTGATTGAGCATATTTTGAACGCTTTTTTAAGATCTTGCATATTTTCAGTGACAAAACATTGATAGTAAAATAACTGTCAACGATTATATAGACACCTGAGAGGCGGCCCTGGGTTTCTTTCAATTATATCTACACGATTTCTCTTGAACTTCACTGTTTACACATCCATTTATATGAAAATCAGAATCTACTTCACCAAACGCAAAAACATAGCTTATAATGGATTTGATAATAGAGTAATGGGTCCAAATAATGCATCTCAGAGTTTCGTTTAGTGACGAACAGAGCGTCAGGCGAATATTTATATATGCCTTTCCCAAAATATAATATGTCTAAATAAATATATTTGTTAGTTATATGCTTAACGGTTTCCTAACTCTTAGTATATATTTGGCGATATGTATCCATTTAATATATTTTATTTGGTTCGAGTAACCAAATATTTTGTTTCCAAAGCTCTCGTTGAAAAACAAATAACTTTTTTCAACGGATTGAACAATCCATATTCTGAGGTATTAATGCATTGCACCAAAAATAGGAGAATGATGGTATATCCGATTAAGTTATACTGCTTATCTGAATCGAAAAGATATTACTGTGAAAGCGATTTCTTCAAGAAATTAATGGTACTAAAATCCAATATTTCAAAAGTCAAACGATGACCTTTAATTAAGATAGTCATCTTTTAATCTGTGCCCTGAGTGGTGAATGAAATGAATGCCTTAATTTAAAGATTTCCGAACGTTGTTCACTTGTTCGCGCTTCCGCAATCAGTGATTTTGATTGACATGACAAAACTGTCAAGGATCAGCAATCACTTTGTGATTGTCAGCAGTGCCACTGGCAGACTCATCAGCCACGACATAAGTCCAATCAAGTGAACGCTTTCAACTTAAGGCACAAACACAATGCTCGAGACTCACTCGAATATGCAAACTACAATTAACTGTTAATGTAATTTCCTTGAAAATATTTTCTCAGACCCACTTACATGCACATACACACACACTACCGCATTTATCCATTTGCTTCGTACATTGCATGTGTCGTTTGCTTTTCTTTTGCAGGCAATCTCAGCTACGAGATACCAACAGGTGTCGCCGATAATCATTTCCACGTTGATCGGCAGCGCGGCATTGTCACCACACGCGGACAATTTGATCGCGAAACAAAAGCGCGCTACACGATACCGATCTACGTATATGACACCAATAATATCGCCACCACGGCGGCGGCTACCTCAGCGGCAAGTACAACAACGATGATTGGTACGCTAACAAGCGCAGGCACGACGGCAACCTCACCATTGGCAGCGACAGCTGCGGCATCAAGTGGACAATTTGATATTGCGACAATAATCGTCACAATCAGCGACGTTAATGATCATGCGCCGGAGTTTCGTCCCGGCGCTTGCTATGCGCTGTCCGTGCCGGAAAACAACGAGTTCTCGGTCATCCACACGGTGGTGGCCACCGATCTCGATGAGGGCGCAAATGGCGAGATCTTCTACAGCATTGTTGGTGAGTACTGGCCATTTAAATAGAATATTAGTGCCAAATATCAAACAAAATTAAAGCTCAAATATCGTAAGCATCAAAGCCACATGCAGACTTTTACTCGCCTCGTATTCATTGCGCATTTTTTTTCATTCCTTTTTCTGTCTTCAGGTGGCAATATCGGTAATAAGTTCAGCATCGATGTGCAAACTGGTGAGTTGACAGCGCGTTGTCTCGATCGCGAACAGCACTCGCGTTACCTGCTACAGATCCAGGCTCAAGATCGCGGCACGCCCAACACTTACCAGGGTCACTGCAACATCACAGTTGTTGTTGAGGATCATAATGACAACGATCCGCGCTTCGAACAGACAAAATATGTGGCGAATATAGCCGAGAGTGCGGCTGTCGGCGCAAGCGTGTTGCGCGTCAAGGCGACGGACGCCGATTTGGGTATCAATGCGCGTTTGGTCTACTCGCTGGCTAATGAGACACAATGGTTATTTGCGATTGACAGCAAAACAGGCATCATCACGACAGTGGGGTGAGTGTTGGAATATAAAGATTATATTTTTTTTTAGCTAATATAGTATTAAATATAACACAGACGGCGGAAAATTTAGTTCAACTTTTAAAAAGCTGATCGAGATTTGACAAATGTTGAGCTATTGGAGAAGTCAAGAAACTCTGAGGTTCTAAAAATAAGGGGTACTCAAACTATTTATAAGAAACTGTTATATCTCTGACAAAGAAGAGAGGATTGAATAATTATAAAATATGATTTTATTTATAACGGTAGATAATGATTCAGTTGTGGAAGTCGACTCTGGAGTTCAATTTTCGATAAGAAGAGCCGACTTCTTGAGCTTATCGCCTAACTATCTTTCAGTTCTCTTAACCTAGCCTAGCAATCGGAATACACTCTCTTTAACACAACCATTCCAACCATAAAGTATTTGAAGATCTATATATGTATGTATAAAAGTGAGTTACGCAATTCTCCAACTCGATATCAAATATATTTCCTTGGGAAATCGAAGTCATATTAAAACGTTGTGTTTATTTTTTTACCGGGCTAGGATAAGTTTAATAAGAATACACACACGAAAACTCTTTCGCTTTCTTCAATTCTTAATTGAATTCATAAGACATATGATTTTGAGGATGCGGTACTATTTCACTGTGTTTTACCCTTTAATACATGGGTGGATTTTGGGAAAAATCTTTCTCTTCCTCTTTATAATCATAATCATAATCTTATTTAATTTTTTCATAAATATAAGAAATTTGATATAACTATGTAGATGGGAAAACAAAACAACTTTCTTTATATTATATAAATTGTCTTATATATGTATACATATGTTCCATTTAAATCCTATAAATTAATTGATTAGGTATTTTTGTAAAGAAGAAGAATGTTCAGACTAGTCGCGCATCGCGTTGAGAATTACCCGCTGTCATGTACACATTTTTTATCGTCGCTTTTCCTCAACGCGCTTTGTCTGCTGCCAAAGCAGATATCTACCACCTCACCTCCTCTTACATATTTGACTATCGTCTGACTAAGAGCACGCTGCTTTGTGCGCCTTGATTGTCGGCTATAATGGACCTTTCATCTTCAAAGTAGCCAAACACAAAGGAATCGCACAATAACTGACGAATAACAAACAATTCGTGATGTTTTGCCATTTTGCTAAAAAAAATGGAATAAAGAATGAAAATCAGAACACTGGCAGCACAAGGCAACTAAGGAATGGACTGACGAACTTGTGAGAAAGGGCAAATGATTGGATGTGGTATATAAATGTGGCACATTTCATTAGGTTGTTGCTATTGCTGTTGTATTTTTTGTTGCTGCTGCTATTGTTACAACTGCTGCTGTTGCAGCTGCCACCGTCGCGCCCAGTGCAGTACATCACGCGCCACTTTCGACCAATAAGCACGCTGCTGGATATGCCATTGGCACTGAAGCTGAGTTGCCGCTTAAAACGGTTTACAAGAATATTTAACGCTGCTGACCCTTTTGTAGGATACATGCTAGTTAAAAGTTTGACAGACCTATACTAGCGAACTGAAAATTCAATTAATATTCAAAGAAAGTTTGGGAATCCCTTACTTTTCTCTTTATTTGTTTACAACATTTAACGTTTTATAATATAGGGTAGTCAAAGAAGTATTTTCGTACTTCTAGTCAAACTTCAACTTATTTTTTTTATATTTATAATGAACTTTAATGAACAAAATATGTACCATTTTGGTCGACCACTTTTTGCCATTCACAAGCATCTCTTGAAGCCAACTTTACTCCATTAAGGGAGTTCGGTGGCTTGCATGGCATTCTTTCCTTTTTATAAAAAAATTTCAAAATATATCGAATTTCTTCATTATTTTCACTCATTTTTGAACAGCTGTAACTTTTTTCTATTTCGTATTAAATTTTTTGGTTGAATGAAGCTTAAAATCTCACCTTTCCAACACTATATGGTATTACACATATGTTGACAAAATACGAAAAGACTTTTTCGAATACCCAATATATGTATATATGTGGGAGTGGAACCTGTGGGTCAAAGGTCCACACGTAGCGGACGTGCCTTTTAAATGCACCTCTGACCAAAACTATACGAACATATGATCAATTCGAACTACACTCGAACAATATTCGAAATATACAGTCGTATATAGATAAATAAATAATTGTCTAATAAATAGTAGACAATAGTTGACAAAAAACAGAAGTACAGAAGTATTCAGAAGTGGCAGACAAGCCGCTGCCTGAAAATTAAAGTTATGATAAGTTAAGTGAGTTTAATAAAATTTTAAATTATTAATAAGTTGTGGAAAATGTGAATTTAATAAACAAAAACTAAAATGTAAAGTTATGATAAGTAAAGTGAGTTTAATAAAATATTAAATTAATAAAGTTTATAATCCAAAGACTACATATATATGTATATTCTTTTTAGTTACAAGATATTAATCTAAATTTACACATCTTTCTTTATTCCTTATATATCTTCCAGCCCGCTGGACCGCGAACGCCAGAGTGTGTACAACTTTTTGGTGGTCGCCACCGATGGTGGTCGCTATAGCGCTCGTTCCGCACAAGTGCCTATACAAATCGTGGTCGACGATGTAAACGACAATCGGCCGGTATTCGAGCGTTACCCCTTTCGGGCACAAGTGCCCGCGCTCATACAACCCGGCCAAATGCTATTGCAAGTCAGCGCCACCGACGTCGATGCCGGCATCAACGGTGAAATACTCTACTCACTTGGCAACAATGCCGATGCGGCGACACGCAATAAATTCCGCATTAATCCCAGCACTGGCGTGGTGAGCGCCACACAGAGCTTGGCAAGCGAGTCGGGCCGCCTTCTACACATTGAAGTGGTGGCACGCGACAAAGGTAACCCGGCGCGTACGGCACTTGGCCTTATAGAGCTGCGCGTAGGTGACATGGCTGCCGGAGCTCCAGTGTTGCGTTTTCAAAATGACACTTACCGCTTGAAATTGCGTGAAAATACGGCTGCGGGTATGCGTGTGCTGCAAGTGTCGGCGGTGCGTAGCGATGGACGGCGACAGCAGATTTACTATTCCATTGGCGCGGGTAATGAGGATGGTGCATTCAACATAGACGCCACCACCGGCGAGATAAAAGTTGGCAATGCTGCGTACCTGGACTACGACCGTTTTGTGGACACAACATACGACGCGGTTGCCACAGGTGCAGGCGGTACATATCGGGGACGCGCCATGTTCTATGATGGCGAAGAGCAGTTGAGCGCAAACTTAGAGAATTTAACCAACATTATGGACGAAGAGCAGATAATAGATAGCCAACAGTTGAATCGCAATCAACGTGAACTGAAAATGTTGGGCAACAATGAAAATATGCAATATACCGCCAGCGCTGTGCAACTTCATGAATTACGCTTGGTGCTAGTCGCACGCACCGATGCCACACCACACCTATATGCCTATGCAGAGTTAATCATCGAACTGGAAGACGAAAACGACAATAGTCCGCATTTCTCGCAAACGCAGTATAGCAAATCGGTGTGGGAGGGCAACAACAAGGGTACATTTGTGGTGCAGGTGCAAGCATTTGATGCGGACGCTGGCGCAAATGCGCGCATTCTCTACCACATCGTCGATGGCAATCACGATAATGCGTTCGTCATTGAGCCCGCCTTTAGTGGCATTGTAAAGACGAATATAGTGTTGGATCGCGAAATCCGTGACATGTACAAGCTAAAGGTGATCGCGACGGACGAAGGGGTGCCACAAATGACGGGCACGGCAACGATACGCGTACACATTGTGGACGTAAACGACAATCAACCGACTTTTCCGCCACACAGTGTGATTAGCGTGAGCGAAGGTGAGTACATGTATATATGTATATTTATCATATATGTACTATGAGTTAACTAGTTCAACGAAACAATAAAGCGCTGGGCTGAGGTATATTTTGCAGTGCTGTAATAACGCAATCGCGGAATTATGGAATTTTAATTTGAAGCTTGATCACTAGGGACAACGCGTGCAGACGCGTCGGTGAAATCTGACGTGCTGTATTCGTAATAAACGAGTATATGCTCTTAATTGAACTGCAACTATTTTAAACATTTTCTAAATTAATCCGGAGGGGCTTGAACATGCCACTTATAACTGCAACTATTATTACCAACTGAAAACCCTTCATTCGTGCATAGTATTTCAATTATATTGAAACAAAATTAAAACAAACAAATAGTTGCATCCGATTTGGTTTATTCTATAACTTATCAGTATTCTTTTCTTTCCCGCTTTCTCATCATATTCTTAAATAGGTATCGAATTGGGTACAGTCATCACTACAGTTTCAGCAAACGACGTCGATACTTACCCGGCGCTTACTTATCGCTTCGGCGGCGATCTGCCTGATACCCAGGAATTTATGAGCAAACCGCTGTTCGCAATCGACCGCAATAGCGGGAAGGTGACACTCAGACGCCATCTCGATTATGAGGATCAGCAGGAGCATCAATTGGAAATCATCGCCTCGGACGCGGCGCATGAGGTGCGCACTACGCTGACGGTACGCGTTAGTGATGAGAATGACAACGCACCCATATTCGATGCGCAACTACCGCCCGCTTATGCGGCCACGCTGCCCGATCAACAAGTGATCAGTACAGCCGCAGCTGCTGCAGACATTGAGCTGGTTATGGTCAATGCCACAGACGCCGACGCTGAAGGTCGCAATTCCGAGATACATTACAATATTAACCCAGCCCTGCGTGGTTTCAGCGTCAACGAACAAACTGGTGCAGTGTTTGTAAATATGACACGGCTCGGAGCTGTTGCTACCGATCTTTATGTGATGATCACCGCGCAGGATGGCGGCGTTATACCATTGAAAAGTTCAACGGTTTTACGAGTGCGCGCCAGTAAGGGCAACAGTGGGCGCGTACAATTTTTACAGACCCAATATCGCGCACAAATCAATGAAGCCGCGCCACTTGGTACGGTAGTGCTGCGCCTTGGTCAAGACGTACTTAACGCACATGCTGACCGCGCTGCTGGTTCGCTGCTGTTCAAAATAGTCTCCGGAAATGAGGATGCCATTTTCGAAGTTTATCAGTCGAGTGCTATTATACTTGTGAAACCACTTGATCGCGAACGTAGCGACATCTATAAGTTGCGCTTGGTGGTTAGTGATGCGCATGCGTCGTCGCAGCAACTTTTGGCGCAAGCAGCAGACAATTCGAGCACAGCAATAAATATATTTGTCACAGTGGAGGATGCCAATGACAATGCACCGAAGTTCGCCACTGACGGTAAGTACGAGGCTGAGGTGAGCGAACTTGCTCCACTTCGTTATTCCATCGCAAGGCTTGTGGCCACCGATGTTGACTTAGAGAATACGCCTAACTCGGAAGTGGTGTACGATATAACGTCTGGCAATGACGAGGGCATGTTCACCATCGACCTCGTGTCCGGTGTGTTGTTCGTGAACAACAAATTAGACTTTGACACTGGCGAAATGAGCTATGCGTTGGTGATACGTGCCTGCGACAGCGCACCTGAGCCGCTATGCAGCTTGCAACCGTTTCGTTTAACGTTGCGCGATGAAAACGATAACGTGCCGCGTTTTCCAGTCACTGAGTATGTCGAGTTTGTGGGTGAAAATGAGCCAGTCGGCACTAGCGTGTTTACAGCTCGTGCAACCGACTTAGATCGCGGCGCTTACGGCCGCCTCAACTATAGCGTCGATCACGAGGCTGCGGGGTCGGACGATGTCTCTTGGAAGCTATTCCGCGTCGACCCGCACACAGGCATTGTCACCTCGAATGCGGTGTTTGACTATGAGCAGCGACATCGCTACGACTTTGTGTTGCGCGCCACAGATAGCGGTAGCAAGTCGGCACGGGTTAAAGTTCGCATTGAAATAGAATCGAAAGACGAATTCGCACCACAATTCACGGAGCGCACCTATCGCTTTGTGATGCCATCGCCGTCGACCGGCTACCTGCCGTTGGGCTATATTGTGGGCCAAGTGACGGCGACCGATCGCGATAAGGGACCTGATGGACGTATTGTTTACCAATTAAGTTCTCAGCATGCCTACTTCAAGGTGAACCGCACGAATGGCGCGGTGGTGATCAAAAAGAAGGTCGACGACAATTTCGATGATGGACGTGATATCAGCCTGGTGATTGCCGCAAGCTCGGGCAGACAAGGCTCTCTAACCAACATGACTGTTGTAGAAATCTCCTTGGATCCGCTAGCCAGTATCGGTACAAATTTAGCAAGCAATGGCGGTGCAAGTGGTAGCAGTGGTGTTGCAGATTGGCTGGTAGGGCTAATAGTTGCAGTATTATTGGTGCTTTGTGCGATTGCGGGCATTTTTCTTTTTGTACGTATGCGTAGTCGCAAACCACGAAATGTGACAAAACCACATTTAAGTACAGAGACTGTAGGTGCATCTAATAGCTACGTCGATCCCAGTGTCTTCGATACGATACCCATTAGAGGTGGCGCAAATTCTGGCCTGGCTGGCAGCAGTGGAAATACTGGTGTAGCCTCATCGGCTGCTGGACAATTCGCGCCACCTAAATATGATGAGATACCGCCATATGGTGCACATGCGGCGAGTTCCAACTCAGGCGCTGCAACGACTTCGGAACTGTCGGGATCCGAGCAATCAGGTTCGAGTGGACGGGGTTCCGCCGAGGATGATGGCGAAGATGAAGAAATAAGGATGATCAACGAAGGTCCCCTGCATCATCGCAACGGTGCGGGCGGTGTGAACGGCGAGGATGGACGCATGTCCGACATTTCAGTGCAGAATACACAGGAGTACTTAGCACGTCTAGGCATTGTAGACCGTGAAACCAATGCCACTGGTGCTGCTTCAACGTCTTCTCATCGTTGCTCTGACGGCATCGGTGGTTCACAAAAAGAAACACATCTCCATCATCCACTGCAGATGCATATGTACGATGAAGATCCCGCCGCTCAAACAGACATTACCAATCTTATCTATGCCAAACTGAATGATGTGGCTGGCGCCGCATCGGATCATGCAAGTAGCACAGATGAAGCTGCCACCACAGCCGGTAGTGTGGGAGTGGCTGTCGATCGCGTCATCAACTTTACAAACGTACCCGTTGGCCATGTGCCGAATGTCGGACATCCCGCAAATGTTGGTCCACCCATGAACGGTTCACTCAGCTCCATTGTACACAGTGAGGAAGAGCTCACCGGCAGCTACAATTGGGACTATCTGCTCGACTGGGGGCCACAATATCAACCGTTGGCACACGTATTCTCTGAAATCGCACGACTCAAAGATGACAACATGTCTGTGCATAGCGGCAATAGCGGTGCTTCCTCCAGCGCTAAAAGCAAACAGTCGCAAGCGCATTCCATCGGTACCGTAAAGACACACATACCGCCACCACTGCTCACAAATGTAGCGCCGCGCGCCATCAATATGGCAGTGTTATCAGGCGCTGGCGTGGGCGTACGATTGCCGCAAGCTGCGCAGCATCACATAGCCACCACATCATTAGGCGGTCCAACGACGGGTGGTGGTCAAGTGAATGCCAGCGGTCAGTATATGGCGCCACGTTCGCCCATCAGTCACGATACACCAGGTGGCTTCAGTACTTCAACTGCTATGTCGCCATCGTTTTCGCCATCACTCTCACCACTAGCCACACGCTCACCATCGATATCACCGCTCGGCGGTGTGACGACCGGCCATCATTTGGTGTCGCTGCCGCGGCATGCGCCACAACCAACGCAGCGCGGTAAGAACGCAATGCTGGTGGAACAGGAAATGCGCGTGCGAATGTGATGAAAGACGTCGAACCCGCTGGGGGCTTGAATTCCAGTAAAAAACGTTTAAACTTAGAAAACTACAAAGTGATCATTAGTTCTGTAGGCTGAACTTTAAACGATATTTGTAAGTGTATAAATAAAAGTTAATTACATTAAGTAGGCACGATTCCAATACCATTTCCGTTGTATAAGAATGCAAATCAAGGAACAAAAAAGCAAAGAACGAATTAGTTAAACAAAGAGTACTTTGGAGTTTGGTGAGTTAACGGTGTGTATCAAAATATGTCTCTTTTTTTATTGTGCTGATATTTCGAACTGACCTACTAGTATACTCACCACTCTCGGCTGTGGTATTAAACATTTTAGCCTTAATTTGCATGTAAATTTATTCCTTAAGCACTTGTACAGCTTAGTTAGTTAACACATTTAGTCTAATAATAATATGTTACCAGTTTGCCATTATGTTTTAAGTGGTTAAGTTTACTCACTCATTTCAATGTGATCCCCACACAATCGCTCTTCACAAATACCCACCACACGACACATTCATTTGTACTATACGCCCACCAGAAATTTCATGAACACATTCATACTCTAACAAATTAGTTGTAAAAAAGTTGTAATACTCACGCACAGGCACACATACATATATGTAATTGTAATTGTTTAAGTCACCCCCAACAACACACAAATTGAGAAACTAGGAATTTTATTTCGTGTTCTTCACAGTATCGCCTAGAAATTTGTAAATAATTATGAAATAAAGACTACAAAGCCAACAAAGACTCTTTATAGAATTGTAATGCTTAGTTGAAGTAACGCCAGCACAAAAAACCTTAACAAATTAACAACAAACAACACAAAAAGCCATAAAATATAAGCATTTAACTGAAAGAATTAATTTATATTTTTCATATATATGTATATATATATATTTGGTCGTAAGTAAATATGTACTATATGCATTTTTGAAAATTGCTTAGCCTAATTTATTTATAAAAACTAAAAAGCAAGTGCACTTAGCAATCTAATTACATATAAATAATATTTATTTATATAAACTTAGTTGCATATAGTTTTAGGGAACCACAGGAAAGCTTCCATTCCGTAGCTTAAGCACACAGTAAAGAATATACATATAGCACTAAGCAGCTCTTCCATTATATTTTAGCATATTGTACAAATAAAAAAAATTCAATAAATTCGATTTGTTGCGTAACTGCGTTTGAGTGCCTTAAATTTGTGCGCTATGTTTGTGTGAGTATTTGAATGCAACTGTTAAGTATTTAGGAGTCGTGAGTATATGTAAGTTTCAGTAAAACTGATTCAATCGAAAGAAAGAAGTATATGTACAAGCCAATGCACAAAAGCGATTCCTTTTACAAAACAAAAACATATTTTCAGAAAAAAACATTTACTTCTTTTCGACGTTTATAAATTTTCCAACACTATTTTTGTCTTTTAAACCTAGTTTTTCTAAACAAAACTTTCATAAGAATAATTTTTTGACTTTTAGAAGCATTTTTTTTTATCTTTGTTATCTTTGTTATTTTTGTTTTTTTATTATTTATTTTTTATAATAAAATTTATATTTTAATTTGAAAAAAAAATACAGATACACAATATTAAAAGAAGTTAAAAGTTAATAAATTTTATTGCAAGATAATTATGTACATCCATACAAAATTATGAAGAATAGTTTTGTTTTACAATAAAATTGATACATAGTAAATTTTATTATATTTATTATGTATACACCTTATTATTACTTTGAAACATGTCTCTATAAAAAAATATTAAAAAACGTTATAGTTTTTAAATAATATTTGCACTACGCAATCAAAATAACATTTTTGGTTAATTTTTTTTTTAATTGACACAATAAAACGTTTTTGACCTATTTTGATTATGAACCTTTCACTTCAAAAACCACTCAGCCGTAAAATTATTTTGTTTTCAATTAGATATGCATTTTTAATTTTTCTATTGTTTAAGCAACTAAATTTTAGCGCCTGCTATGTTTAAAATTTAAATTTTGTTTGCTTTTTTAATAAAATATTAGTTTTCATATAAAAAAATTGTACTTTATATTGATCGTGTTGTGCATTGCTTTGATAATGCTAACAACTTTGTATACAATCAGTGTGGCCTATTTTTAAAAGCGTGTAATTTTTTAGAATAGTATTTATACAGTTAGAGCTATTATACGATTGTTGTAAACACTGTGTCCAGTTAGGATTTTAGAAATTAGCAATTTAAATTAATTCATTATTAAATGTAGTTTAGTATCAGAGATAAATACGAAAACGAACGAAATAATAAATTTTAACATGTTTACATTAAACAAAGAAAATTTTGGTTTTTATATTGAAAATTCGTTTACTGCTAGTAAGAAGATCTTTATACAAATGTATGTAAGTCGATAAAAAAAGGTTCAAAGAGGATAAGTATTTAGAACAATATTGCTAATTCAGATAATGTTGTTTTTGTAATAAAATATCTTCCTACGATGTATTGCCTACCACAAACCAAGCCATCGATGAGCAGCTTCCAGAAATTGTAGCTAACACACTGATGAGACCAGTACTACCTTGAACTTAAGCACATACTAACTTTAAAATTTATATTCGTTCAGCCCCAGTGCATGCCAATAAACCATTATTTTGTTTCTCAGTCATTATGAAATTCAGAACAATCGATTTTTTTTTTAAATATCTGTCAACAGTTTTCCGCAATAGTCACTGTGTTGGACTTATATATGATCAATCCAAATATTCTCCCGGAAATGCACAACTCATAGGTACGGGAGCAAACAAAACCTGGTGGTTTAAGAGGCTTGGATTTACACGAATGAGTTCGAAATTAAACAGCAGTTGACAGTATGCAGAAAAAAGCACTTTCAAGCAAATGGTCGCCTGTTTTTTTTTTCAGAAAAACTGGACTTATCTTAACCATTACCAATAGAACCACGCAGTTAATTCTGAGAGGTACATGACCATTTTGTTGAATCAAGAAATTAGGAAAACCAACCGCCGAACGCGAAACACTCTTCACCACGATAATGCGAGTTCTCAAACAACAACTGAAACAATTGCATTTTTGAGCACTTCAACCATCGTTTTAATCACGGTATAGTCCTAATGTGGGACCGAACGACTTCTTTTTAGTCCCGTACGTAAAAGGTAAAGTAGTAGGTCAATGTGCAAAAGTGTATGGAGAATATTTTAAAAAATATTAAAATAAAATTTTAATAAATAATAAATGTTTGATTTTGTTCTCTATTCCTACGCATGGTTACTTCGATATACCACTATGAGTAAAAAATATTAAGACTTTGTTCATTAAGTAATCTCCCTTGGCTCCAATATACTTGTGCCAACGGTTTTTCCAATCCTCGAAATAGTTATTAAATTCAATTTCCGGAATAGCCTTCAATGCGCATAGCCATTCCCGTTTAATGTCTTCAATTGACTCAAAACCATTTTTAATTTAGCTAATTTTAGCTTAATCAGGAAAATACGGTGGTACCACGGCAATGGTTGTAAATTAGTCGAAAAACTCACAAAGAATCGATGCAGTATCGTGGTGCAGAAACCAATAGTTGCATTACACTCAAATAGTACTTCTTGTTGACAGTTCCAGCGGTCAGAAGGATCTTTCAAAATGGTTTTCACTGATCCTTCCGATATCCCAACTATGCCAGTAAGATCTCTGACTGTGTTAACAATTCCTTTATTTTATTGACGTGCTGATCATCACTTGATGTTGATGGCCGCGTCTTGTCAATATGATTTTCATCCTGGTGAAAAGAAAATGATCGATTCTTTACTAGTACGAATGTCGCTATCTAAAACAGCTGCAAAACTGCATTTGAGTCGCCGCTTTGCTCCCAAAAATAAAAGTCCCTCTTTTCATTAACGTTTTAACTTTATTTTAAAAGTATTGCAATTTTCACTTTTTCATTCTTTGTTCCTTCATGTGATAGAGAGATTGTCCCGACACTAAAACCCTTTCAGGGAGAAATTTTTAATATCCAAACTATCGAACTCTGAAAAAATGTATTTATTTTTTTTAGAAGTTGTCGATAGGTTAGACGTTGAACTGGCTAAAGTGTGTTCTTTTTATATATTACCGTTATTATTTCAATAGTAAAAAAGACGTTTTTTTACAATCATGGAATCATAAGGACGTGACGCACCAGATCAAATATAATACGAGGGCTGCTATATATATTCTGGCCTAGGGCAACACTAAGTGTTGCCAGGTGCAATCTGACATTTCCATTGGAAAGTTTGACATTTTTTAGCATAACATCACTCAGAACGTTTTGTCATTTAGTCGTGAATTGTTTTATTTACAAGAGTTCATCAATGAACTAAAATCTTTGTATGGCTATGCAGCACCATCCTATAGCACTGTGAAAAACTGGTACAACGAATTCAATCGTGGCCGACGCTCGCTCAAAGACGAATTCCGTGAAGGTCGTCAAAAAACAGCCTTTGTGCCAGAAAACATCGATGCCGTACGTGAACTGATAATGCAAGACCGTCATGTAACATACCTTCAGATAGAGGCATGCCTATGCATTTCTCGTTGGATCCCGCACAATTTGACAATCGCTCAAAAAAAGGCTCGTGTGGAAAATATACGATCGCGGTGCTTCAAAAGACGTTTATAAGATCGTCACAGGTGACGAATCATGGATCTATGCGTATGAGCCCGAAACAAAACCGCAATCGACAAAAAAAAAAATAAAAAAAGGCCGTTTTCGTCGATAAATATGCCTATTTACATCATTAGGCCAGAAATATAGTATATAGCAACCTACGTAGAACATTTTACTCTGCCGTTTAAGTTAAGGTTCCAAAAGTCTGGTACTAAATGAGGTACTTAAGTCACGAAATACATTAAGAGAAACTTATGAAATAGATAATGTGTTCAAGTACCACTAGCAATCTGTCGTCTTAACATAGCTGTATCTATCATTTAAGAGTTTATGACTAGTTGTAGATTTCAAAAAATCGTTTACGGCCAGACATCTTTTTCCGGAAGTCTTTCTTGAGATCGAGTATGGAAACAAGGGAATCCAAATGTTTTCAAAATGGATCACCGTTTATTGGAATACCATAAATCGCGCCAAATAAAATGCATTTATAAAGAAAGTTACCAAAAACCTGCTTCTTCTGACCTGCATGTGAATACCCAATAAATGAAAATAATATTGTTGAGAGCACTTTATTAATAGCCTAACCTCATCAAAAAGGAATACCCTAATAAGCACACATATCACATTCAAACGCGGCAAAATTTCAAAACGAAAACGAAAACCATTTGAAACTGCAAACTAAAAGAAGGTAAAACCTTGACAGTAACGTGGGCAGAGCAGTGGGGTGAAGTGCTGGCGAGTGGTTGTGGCACAGTGTTTTTGTTGTTGCCTCACATTGGCTCGGCTAATTCTTGGATTGGCGAAGATTTGTAGAAGGCTACTAATATGCATTCGTATAAAGCAGATCAACGGCGCATCATGAAACCGAAAGCAACAAAACATCAGCCGCAACAACCAGCCGTGGTGTGCGAGTAAGCAGCATGAAACTCTGCAAGGGAGCGAATCAGTCAGCGAAACTAACAAATACGAATTACCACTCGCCGCTGTAGCCGGCAAACACCAACACAGCAAGAGCACCAACAATGAGAACAGCAACAACAAGAATGCCAATCAAGCAAGTAAGCAACAATGGCAGCGTGCAACACCGCAACCAAAGCTGTGGCATTGTAATTTATAATGACCGTACTAGCACAGTGGCATTAAGACAAGATCGTTTATAAAAATTAAATGGATTGCAGGTAGAACGCCTTCATTAATTTTCAAGAGAATTCCGTGCACTCGTCACCGTTGCTCTTGCATGTTGTTATTGTTCTTGTCCGTTTCTCTGGTTGCCGGTTGCTATTGCTGTATCTTTGGCGGTTTGCCATGCGTCCAAACATACAGAATTTTGTAGTTGTTGTAACAACATCCGAGCTTACAGTATACATATTTATATGATATACATATGTATATGGTTTATATTTGTGCAGCAACAGAAGTATGTAAATGATATATTTATGTCTACTCTGCAGTCGCAAGGCTAATGGCTCAAGCAAATAAAGCAAAGTGGGCGATATATGAAATCTTCGCATCGCATCGTGTTTACCTTAACACAAATTATAGTTCGGAATCTCCTCTATAGACCTTTCGACTCTTTACGACGATTTCTCGCTTCCAGGTGCTTTACACTGCAACCAGCAAACCCGATAACCCAAGAAATTACCCCTCGACCCAATGAGTCGGAGTCCCTATCAAAGTTGTCTCGAGGAAGGCGAGTCGGAACCATCTTTGCATTTTCCCATAGGCAATTCAGCTTTCGATAGATTGAGGTTGACATACATTGAACGTCATACCTTCGGTGAACTGCGGGTATTGGTTAGAATCTCTATTAGTCGCCAAAACAAATATGTGACTTGGACTGAAGAAATATAGAAAAAATTAACTTTACTTGTTATTTCGGGTAACTTTAATAAACTACTGACAAGAGAAACTTTTAGTGTCAGTTTTAGTCCCTATTCACCGCACGAAATGTCTTTATCCATTTATGCCATTATCACAATACAGCTATATTGAAAGTGAGCATATTTTGAAGCGTTGAGGTTAGGCCAATTTCTGCAAACATTTAATAGGAGTCAAGCTAATCACTGAGAACGAGATCAATTGTTACACTGATAGTACTGGAAATAGTGCTCCCTTATTGAAATTCGCAAATCCAACTATATGCACAACTTCTAGAACTACATTTTTTCTGCATTCCTCATGTGCCGTTATTAGAGTATTATAGGGCGGAAGCTGACATTCGTTGTTGTCCCCATTAAACTTTTTTACCCATTAAAATATCTTCAACAGTGGTCTCAGTGTTATCCCATGGGCCTAAACTTGACTACCTTCATTCTTCATATTTCGTTAGAATCCACTCATACACTTGTACCATTAGTTAGATTAACCTTTAGAAGACTCATGCTCAGCTCTTGACCGATGCTACGGCTGCTACTATGCCGGTCTCTTTCGACCAATTCAGCGATTTTATCGCAATTTTCGACGACAGGCCTTCCGGAGCGTGGCGCATCTTCGACCACCTCTACACCAGAATGAAAACGTTGAAACCATCGTTGTGCGGTGGAAATGGAAACTGTATCGGGTCCATAAACTGCACAAATTTTATTGGCGGCTTGAGATGCATTTTTGCCTTTATCGTAGTAGTACTGTAAAATATGCCGTATTTTCTCTTCATTTTGCTCCATGTTTGCGAAGCTATAACTCACAAACGACTTAAAAGAAGCGAAAATCAATCAAACACGTGTTAGCGCGTGAAATGAGATTTCCAAAAAGGTATAGCATGACCCGATGCGACGAATAAAACTAGAACTAGCGAAAATACCGCAAGACTTTTTTGACAACCTATTATTTGAAACTACCGGTTGCGCCGTTTTAGAGTAATGTTGGTCACCGACTTTGATAACACCATTTTGAGAAAAACGCGTTTAAAGTTTGGAATGCACTTTCAAGCACTCTGTATCAAATTTTCTGTGCGTATTCATAAATATATATGTATGTATGTGTACATTAAGAAAATATAATAAAAAATCGGTTTTTTGGAAATTCTAACCTTTTAATAGATTTTTATAAGATAACTTTTCAAATTGAAAATACATCAGAGCAAACTATTACGTATCGTAAAAATCAGAAGGTGGCTTTGCCATATCCTCAATTCGTATTATTTTAAAAATTCTTCTTAGCTTAAGTCATGAAGCTAATCAAACAAAAGTTTGTCATTGTATTCTCAATATTTCAAATACTTCTTCCATTTAGTAGAGAAAAAAAATTATAATAAACTCGTTGTTTCTTGAAATTTAGCTGCCATATCGAAATGTGCAATTGTGAACTTTTGAACCCCCGCCCTTGTTTTTCTCTCTCGTCTTCGTTGTTTCTCTTGTGATAACAAACTTACTGTCTGCGCAGTCTCCTCTATTGCAGCCAACTTACTGGACCTGAAAATTTCCAAGTGCCACAATTTCATTTTAACAAACTGATTTTACCGCACTGATATCAACGGCTCACGTTTGCTTTGAGAAAGCGCCTGCAGAGGCGGCGTCGGCGTCGACTTTGACAATGGTGGTTGCAGTGTTGTTGGCCTTGGTGTTTTCGCTGCTAGTGTTGACAGCACAGCCAACACCTCTAGCGCTTCCACCGCCAGTTCCACTATTGCCGGCTGGCTTGCCGTCCGCTTGGTATGGTTGGTACAAGTCAACGCTCTTTCTCGAGATGAATGATGGTGAACAAATTTTAAATGACATTCGCGTTGCATACGGCAAATACTCTTGCTACCGCGGCCACACTTCGCACCAAAGTGAACGGCAGCGGAGGCGACAGCCGAGTGTTATGACAACTCCGGCAACAGATGTGGAAATGTGTGGAAACAAACCTACTGGAAAATTCAGTCGTTCCGAAGGTATTAGGTTCTATTGGCTTCAACACCGTAATATAAGAATACCGATTTGCCGGTGACCGTGAATGTGGATTTTCTTAATATCAACAGAGTTTAGTTTCACAGAGTTCCATAAAACATTTATGTTATTGCTTCATACCGTAGTTTCAAACGGCTTGGTCAATCTAGGAATGCACCCCGTAGTACCGAATAGTTTCAATAGCAGAGAAGAGCTTCATCTTCGTTCGTTACCGTCAGCTTTCAGAGATTATTACGAATGAGAGTCGACAGACAGTCAACAACGCGTCTTGCAAATTTAGCTGTGCAACGCAATATTTTTATTATCTTGCAACATGTTGCTTCAGAGTATAACAGGTTTATTCACTTAGCGGTTGTATATATAATATGTATCAACTAAAACTAATGAAATTATGCACATATTCAAAATTAAACGTCAAGTACAATTCCTTGGATTCTTACCATATACCGACAAAAACGTTTTCGCCTTTTTTCACAGTAATGAATAGTTTATTGTACGAATAATAGTATAAAACGTATATCACAGCAACGCGTGGCCGGATCCACAAGTGGGGTTATACTTATGTATATAAATAATCAAGATGACGAGACGAGTTGAAATCCGCGTTCCTGTCTGTCTTTCCGTGCGTCTTTCCCTGCGTCCGTCCGTCCGTGGAATCTGTTACTTGAGTAAAAACTTAAACATCTTGATCAAGATGGTATGACAGGGCTTTAGTGGAGACGGGGTCAAAATTGGTCGATGGGCGTGGCACCACCCGTTTTTAGGTGAAAACACATATCTCGAGACCCGCCTGACCGATTTCAACCAAATTGAGTGTTTGTGATATTCTATTGATATTCTTATATTACAGTCTGAAAATGAGTGAACTCGGACTACAACCACGCCTACTCCCCATACAACACAACTTTAAATTCCATTTGATTCTTTCGCTTTCCTGTGTTCAAATCAAGAAGCAATTAATATAACGGCACAAAACTTTGTACGAATAATGCCTTTGAAGTATGCCACCTTAAGACCAAAAATTGTATGAATGGTAGCAAAACTTTTCAATCCCCTGGGTACCGAATATGTCAACCCCAAAGCCTATAGTTGACTTCTACCGAAAATATCGGTCAATGTTTGAGATATATAATTGAAATTTGGAGAGCACATTTTCCTGATAATAGTATCTCTGGGTATCAAAAAGGGTTGAATTGAGTCAAAAATTCTCCTTCCGGGTGACTTTATACCGCATATATCAGCCAATATGTGAGTAATCTTAATAAAATTGAGAGACCGTGTTTTCCTAATAACGGTTCCTTAGACCTCATATAACTAACACGCTTTATGCATTGAAAATATTACCCCGGCTTTAATCCTTGCAATATTATAAAATGTTCGGTTATACCTGAACTTATCCCTGTTTTCTATACAATATTTCCGCTCAAACAAACTTAGCCTTGCCTCATCAGACTTCTTCATTTTCAGGTAATGTAAAATATGTATATCGTCTAAGGACGGAGATGATTAAACATTTATGAATTGGATTTGATATCTGTAGAATCTAAATTACCCTTTTGGTCAGAAATTAAAATATTTTGTTTGTGAAATTTCCCATGACATAAATAATAAATAAATGTCTATTCACTTACGAGTCACTTTTTCGTACAGGGCAATCATTGGCTTCTCTCGTTCATATACATTGTAGTCGTAAATTTCACCATGATTCTTCACTTGTCATTATTATAATGCACGAACGTGCTTCCCCAGTGTCTCGTTCACTTATTTTTATCACTTGCCACTTCTTTTTGTTTAACCGAATTTCAACATTTTATTTATTGCTATTTTTTGTGTGGCAGTATTACACACAGTTCGCACTATCAGTTTCAGGAGATCGCACAATTTCATGGAGTTGTTAAATTAAGAATGCCGCAGCAAGTGAAATAAAATATAACATAAGTAGTGATAAGCAGAGTGCAAACCTTTTGAAATACTTTATTGCTTAAGAAGTTTTGTATTTCAAATGTGTATATTTACAAAGCAGTCCAATGAAGATCGCAACGTATGAGGGTTTTCAAAACGGATCAGCCACGTGATCAGTGAGTAAATGCAATGCTTTCCGGAATATGTTAGATCGGGCCTTAAATACCAATATAAACTCACAACGAAGTAACGAAGAAGCGAATCATAGGGCTTAAGATGGTAGTCAAAAGCATTACATCTGTATAAAACTTTCCAAATGCACAAGTTCTTGCTAGCACACATATTGCCTTTAATAAACATTAATCTACGTACCAATGGGAATAAGCACTTTTTGGGATAGCCTTCAGCTCATTCAGCGAATTTCTTTTTTTCTCATTGATCGTCTGAAAACGGGTTCCTTTCCGATGATTGTTGACTTGTTCGCATGTCAAAATTATGAGCTCATGTCCCATCGGCAGTTATAATTCTATTCATTAATGTGAGATCGGAATTCGCACGATCAAGCATGTTCAAAGAGACTTGTTTACGGTATTCATTGTGAAAAAAAATCAGCTTTATCGGGGCGAATCGAACAAGAACGCGTTTCATACAAAAATCAAACGAACGGACTTGCAAGAGATGTCGAGCTTTCTTGCTAACTCTCTAACACTTGCTTAACGATTTTCAAGCATAATATTCTTCACTTTTTTAATATATTCAGTTTTTATACTCTCGCAATAAAGTTGCTAAGGAGAGTATTATAGTTTTGTTCACATAACGGTTGTTTTTTAAGTCCTAAAACTAAAAGAGTCAGATATAGAGTTATATATACCAAAGTGATCAGGGTGACGAGTAGTCTTCCACGATCTCTCTGTCCGTCCGTCTTCCGTCCGTGGTTTTGAGTAAAAATTGAGATATCATGATGAAACTTGGTACACGTAACTTGGCTGCATAAGAAGGTTAAGTTCGAAGATGGGCAAAATCGGCACACTGCCACGCCCACAAAATGGCGGAAACCGAAAACCTATAAAGTGTCATAACTAAGCCATAAATAAAGATATTAAAGAAATTTCTTTATTTGGACGAATTTTTTTTTTGGATCCATTGTAAAAGTTTTTGTATATATCTCGGAAACTACTATAGTTATGTCAACCAAACTCTATAGAGTCGATTCCTTCAGGCATTTCCATATACAGTTCAAAAATGAAGGAAATCGGTTAATAACCACGCCCACCTCCCATACAAAGGCTATGTGCACACTGGCTTTTTTTAAACATTTAAAATGGGCGTGGCGTCGCCCACTTATGGACCAAAAACCATATATCAGGAACTACTATACCGATTTCAATGAAGTATATATATATATATATATAATATTTTCTTAACACTCTGATAATATGTACGAAATATGGGTGAAATCGGTTCACAACCTCGCTATTTTGAATTCCATCTGATGCCTTCTCTGTATAATATAAACATTAGGAACCAATGATGATAGCGGAATAAAACTTTAAACAAATACGGTATTTGAGCTGAGGTATCCCTTGTGGAAAAATTATCGTGATCGGACTATAACTTTTCAAGGTCCCTGATATCGAACACGAAGAATTCAGTGCCTAACCTAACCTAACCTAATTTTTCACCAAAAATATCGGTAAATCTCTCAGATATTTTCATGTAATTCAGAGGACATCATTTTTATATTCTCGCAATAAAGTTGCCAATAACGGTATCTTGATTATTGCTTTATCATGCGAGAGTATAAAATGTTCGGTGACACCCGAACTTAGCCCTTCCTTACTTGTTATATATCAGTTGAAGATGTCAAACGTCGTCCAGAAGGAGTCATGTCTTCCACGATCTCTCGACCGTCTTTGAAGGTTTTGTACCACTCCTAGGCTTGTAACCCTCTTCCAACATTCTCAACGATTTCCCACACAAAATTTGTTTAGAAATACAAAATTAAAGACAATTTCTTTTTTCGATATTTTATCCATTGTAAAAATTGCAATGCATTTCTGAGGTGTACCGACTTAAGCAGCTGTAAGCAAACTGGCATAACAATTAAGGACGGTCCTGCCAACTTAACAAAATAAATATCTTGTATAACTCAAATCCTCACTCAAAACATTGAACTGCTTTGTACATTATTTCCACACGAGAAAAAATGAAAGCTTCAATAAATTTTTCTCGAGTTGAAGTTGAGGACTCTACTTTATCCAAAAACATGCATTTGAATGACATAAACTCGTTAAACATCTGAAAACTTACACATTGACTGTCAAGTCAATTTTTGTTAAATACATATTATCTGAAATTATATTGTGTCGAAAATGATTTATTTTCGATTTTTCTACATTTTTTTAATGTAGCGCAGCTTAATAAACATAATTTTTTTGATTTCTGTTCTGGTGCGTAAATATACAAAGAAGATGGGTTTCCAACTCGTCAACACGCCACATATATCTTGTGTCCAATTTTGTTAACGCAAAGGAAATTGAATACGTTTGAAATGAAATGGCTGTCCCTTGTATTCGATAACTGCGTCATAATCAGTCGGGTTCCATTACACAGTTTCGGCGCATGAAGATTGTGAAACATAATAATGACAGATCCAACTTTGAGACGCAAATGATGCTGGGGCATACCAAGGCTCTCCAAAGAATTTGGAAATTCCACTGGATAATTTACGGTTTCGTCTTTCTTGTCAAGACGATCGATCGATTTATATGAGCGCAAACCTCCCGAAATTTGACTTTGAATCTTCCAGTTTAAGTCATTAACATCGGTATTTTTGGCAACTAAAATTGCGCGTGCACTCAAGCAATTGCAGTTACGATAATTTTGCCAATGTGCGGATAAACATTCGTGATGAGTTCATCTTCCGTTGAAGTGAATTGACAAAAGGGATGTGAAATTGATATCAAACCACTGGAAGTATCAACCGAAATTTGCCCATTTCCAATTCTTAGCGAATACAATGTAAAATGTCATCGGCAATGTCATTTTTTCGTATCCCATAATTAACGCGAATTTGAAGGCTGATATGTCGAAATGATCTTCGCGAAAACTATGCGAACTTCAGTGGCATGCGAAGTAACTATTGCATTGTCCTTCGTCTGTTTCCAGTGATTAGCATGTTCCAGCAAACGCAACTGCTGGCATGCTTCTCAAAAAGTTGCACACACTGTACCATTCACAATACGCAATGACTTAAATGAAGTTGAACCGCGAGACGCACAACAGTCGGAAAACTTTCATGAATTGCAAAAGTAAACATCCTACAAAGCGCTTTATTGCGGTTCACATATCGACCCATTTGATACTGCTGATCTCATATTGTTCAAGGCCAATAACCGCTATGTTGCTTTCTTTGGTGACGTACTTGCAAACGTATTTGATCGATTTCACCAATCTACAATATTCAACATTGACATGAGTTTTGAATGTGAATTAGACAAAAGTGGCGAATATGGTACGATCCATGTGTTGTCAACTTCGATGTGTTGTTAACGTCGATATTCACGCCTCTAAATGCTAAATGTTCTGCCATTGTCGTCTGGTGAGCGACGCCGATACAGTGAATATCCATCATTTCCCATTTCCGTTTCCGAAAGAAAAGCACATGAGTAGTGTTTCGTGCATTTATTGTCAGACATACAAACCAAAGTGGGATTGTAAGGTTCCCAAAGTCCATGAACCATATTGGTTTTCACCACTTCGTATAATTCTGGATCTATCTCTGAATCAGGAATTTCCGCTGAAATGATTTCATCAATTTGATCTGGTGTAATCACCATCCGCATCCAAAGAAGAATGTGTGCGTGCGGCAACACGCAACAGAATATGTACATTCAGCATCTAACAGCACCATATATACCATAGGTTGCTTCAAGATAAAGACCATCAAACATCGCAGCTATTGTTTAAAAAGTCGTGCTGTGATATCGTTACGATCGCTAGCTGATTGACCGCGATCCATAATTCCGCACGTATGTCATCGCATTTTGGGAGTACTTCTTGCCTTTCTTTGGGCTGCCATACGTTGATGGCAAAAAGAACGCCGACCAATATTAGCGCGACCTCTTCGTGGCTTCGTAACAAATTTCAATCAGTAATTGATCACATCGTCTGAAACACACATAAAGTTTTCACTGAATAATTTTCAATAATTTTTCCTTTGGATAGCCGGAATAAAAAAGCAAGCGACCGCAATTGAACGATTCAAAAAATAATTTACAAATCAAAATATTGAAAAACAAAACAAACAAAAATTGAAAAAAATGTGTATGAAAAATGTTTCTTTTTGGAATTGTCCAATTTTCCGACTTCTCCTCATGAAAAGTATAAGGTATTTGTTTCTAAACCTTTCCCGATCCACAACAAACAACCTTTAAAAATTTCATCAACCGTTTTCTTAGTGTTACTAACAAACAAACATTCATTTTTGTATGTATGTATATGTATATGTACATATGTATGTATGTATGTATGTAACGTTTGTATGGGGAAAAGGAAAGGGCTGTTTTTAGGGGTTTTCCGGAAATTATTATATATTATAAAATTATTAATAAAATACTAACCCCTCCCTGGAAATTATTAACTTCTGTATAAATAGCAAAGTTAATTCGAGGTGATAAAATAGTTTAAGATATAAGCAACTTTACTAAGGAAAAGGCGATGCCACGAAGAGAAAAGAAACATTTTCACTGACCCACAGCAGAGTGGTTCCATAGACCAAAAATAAAAAAATAGATGTTTGAAATTTGCCACGAATAGCGAGAGAAGTGCGAAAATAGAAACACTCGGACAAGGCAGTGAAAATAAAAATATGTTGTTTTATTGTTTTAAAACTATTGTGTTACAAGTGACCTATTGATTGGTATGTTTATCTTCATACTCTGATTTAAGTTATAGTACAAGAAGTTGTGATCCCTGCCTCGCCCCCAAATTTGTCAAGTTTGTTTATATTAGTTAATGTTTTCTAAGTCTATGTTTTTGATTTCAGCTGCCACCTTATACCCCTTTCTTTATTATTCGTGGTATTTTACCAAGCATACGATTTTTTGTGTGTTATTTTTCATAACTTTTATTTATTTATTTTTTTCGTCAAGAAAGTATCGGGAATTCTTCATTTCCCCTTCTCATCTCCCGCTTATATGGAAGAAAGGTAAATTTTTTTTTCTGGTTGGTGCAACTGTCCTTGGAGGTCTTTGGAGCGGTTTATTTCTTTTAATATGATTGTTTATTATTTATTATGATTTTAAAAAGCTTTGGCAAATATTTCACTTTTATATAGGCAGTGAAAGTATTTTTGGCCGCTGATTCCCTACAAAACCGACCACTGTGCACTGGCTTTGTTCCGATCGTTCAGTTTGTATGGCACAGCTCGTAATGCTGAGCTTTTATATGTAATTTAAAGGAAATCCGTCATTTCCTTCTAGGTGCAACAAACTTCGTGGCAAGCTTAATATATCCTTTACAGGGTATAAGTAGTAATATAATTCTAACCCACGCTAATGTAGTAAAGCTATGTTTATTTATCTATGTCTGAAAGTCTAAATGTACCACAACGTATCCCATTTAGAAATATTCCCAAAAGAGGTGAATGTAAAAATACTTTGTTAGTTATCCAGAAAATACTTTGTGGTTTCTGCCGTTCACTTGTCATGTGGCTAATCGCTATTTGACTCCTCACCCGGCCACACTTTACGCTGCGTGTTCGCATTGGCGCAAGTAACGTGGCATTGGTAGCAATAAAACCTGCGATTTCAATTGTGGTAGCTCCAAAGAATTTATTGTGCTGTCCAATTGCTTGTCTCCCATGCTTTACGAGTATTTTTGGCTGGGATGCGCCAATAGGCCAAAAAAACGCTTAGCAACAACAATAGATGCAATACAACAAGTTGAGTGGATACGAATAGAGCGCAGCCGGTCACACGTACTTAAATACTTCATAATACTTAAGAGTAAGACTACGTGCAACAACGGGAATTAGGAAGAATATGTGGCAACAGTATCCACCTTAGAGGCGTGCAGACATGAGAATACTGGAGTGCTTCAGTGTACATACAAAGGTTGTGTAGGTAGCTAGGAATATACATCAGCGATGGTGGCCATAACTGCGGCAGCTAGACGAGCTCGACAGTCGAATAAATGGGCTGGCAACTCCTTTCGCTTTTATTTAACCCACAATTGCTGAATACTGCTTTTTAATTAAAGTATGTATTTAATAAAAAAATGTTAAATTATCTTTTTTTAAATAATAAGGATTATTTTGCAGGAGTATTCAGTTGTCAGATACAAAAAATAAAGTTAGAGTATTAAAAATGAACAGTCCATGGTTTAGTCCGAAAATCGGTATCGTAGCTTCAGATCATAGATTTACTAGCTCAAAAAAAATGTCGCATTATTCGATGAAGAAAATTAATAAGCTACTAAATACTTCGAAGAAACAAATTCGATCAGTGGTAAGAAGGCGTTATCAATTGGTTATAATGAGCAGTAAACCTTCGAATTATTTTGAACTCATTTTAAGCGCGCTGTCCAGTTTCTGCAGGAGCCATCAGAATAAATAAAGATACTATTGTGACATCTAAAATTGTTGACCGCCTAGTTTATTCTTGGATATCGAACAACACGTCTAGTGGCCGATGGCTTTTTCCCACAGAAGTATGATTCAATTATTTTTTCCAAATAATTGTGGTAAATAAGTGAGAGCGTGAACATATCAACACGGATTTTTTATCCTCTTATGTAATTTAATTATTGTCGTAAAAAAGAGGCGAATATTTACTTCTACGTGGTTCACAAAAGAAAAACTTTATCGGGAACATCCAGACTTTTCATTTGTCTATGGAACGTCAACTCCTTTTAATTTGCTGCAATGCCTTTCCCTACATTTTTTCACATCAATCGCAAAATTTCGAGCAAATAAATATCAAAAGCCAATATAAATAATGCAAGTAAATCTCACACATCAAAAACCTCAGGGTAAAATATTTTAAGGTTTGGTAATGGTAGAAATATCTGAGAATCAACTTCTAAATATGCATCATAAAGACGATCATTAATAGAGAAAGTGGCTTGGGTGTGCCATAGAATTTCTAGAAGAATATCCTAATATATCACACACCATTCATATAAGAAATGTCCCAGAAACCAACCGTGAGCAGTAAAAGGTTAACGTCCTACCGCTTGTTTATGTTTGCGTGAATGTGAGGAGTCGATGGCAGCGTCGACGACAGGCTAAAATGTATTTACACGCAAACGCTTTTGGCTATTATTAGCTTAAAGACTGTCCGAAGATGAGATTGAGAAAGCGGAAAGGGTCACATAGCAATACTAGCACAAAAAGGAAAACGCCGAAAATCGAGTACTCCTATATATACGGATGTGTACTGTCATATGCGAATGCCTCAACGCGCAGCCTTCGCAAGCGCAAAAGCAAAAGTGGAAGCGAAGCACACACCTGCTTATATAAGAGTATTTATGTTTGATTGCGTGCATGTAACAATATAAATTTGCAATATGCCTGGAAATTTGTCTTCCGAATAGTCGCCTGCCGTATATTCATACATATGTACATATTAGTTTCGCCTCATCGTCGTCATCGTTGTTGTAACGCAAGTGTGGCACATTATGTTGCCACTTGATTATAGGTTATGCCCTCGCCTATACATTTGCAATGATTGCTAACTCGCTTCGATCCCCGCCAAATGCAATTCATCTTCCCCACCACTACTGAATACTTAATACCAACCACTCTCGCTTCGTGAGCACAAATGTTTGTGGCAAACTTTCGTTGCAATTGCAATTACATTATTTTTTTACTGTGTGGTTGGCCTGGTGTGTCTGTTGTACTAGTATTTTGCTGTAATTGCTGCCGTAATCAATTTTGTCTGTGGTTCTTTGCGATTTGTTCCTTTTTTGTTTTGTTACGAGATTGGGGTGTGTTCGATTGCGGCAAAAACAATGCTATAAGAATGAAGAAAAGCGAAAAGGTTTAATTTATGCCCCTCAATATCGTATTTAGAGGGAGGAGATGTTGCAACAACAACGTTAGTGAGAAAAACAAATCTCTAAATTACATAGCAAGAAAGACTCACAAATTAAAAAAATTTTAAATAGAGAGCTGTGAAGCAAACTAACTAATTTTAAGCACAAAAATTTATATGGGAACATAATTTCATTTCAACACCTTGATCATTAGTCGTTGGTGGCGTCATCATTACAGAAAGTCGTTTGCATATTCCCCTATGGATTGGGTCCTCAAAAAGGGCAAAATTTTTACAATTTATTCGGTAAATAAAGAAAAATACTTCGACTTTCTTTCGTCTAGTCAATCGTTTGGCACTAGGCTATAATATTCTATGCAACAAGTTGCGAGAGCTTTCGAGCTAGTCGCCACACTAAACTATCCCCAAAGCTCTGTTTAGGAATATATATTATATATATAATTATATAAGTTATTATATTATATAAGTTAATTATATAAGCCGACTATACCTGACGACGACTAACTTTTTACACCTTCAGAAAACTTGTATAAACTTTAGTTCATTTGTGAGAGACTGGCTGGGTCTATAAAGCGTCAATTATTTCGGCAAACCTGAGTCAGAAAACTTCTTATTTGTTTCGATCGCACCAAATGCCTTTGGAACTTAATTTGTGCCTTAATACTATGTATATACCGCAAAAATAAGGCGTAATTCTTATGCGATATCTCACGCTATTAAAAACACTGTCAGTCTTGATTTATACACCGTACCTTCTTTTCACATATGTACACTCATATGTACAGTTGTATATTGTACTTTAGCAATTGCCTTTACTACTCCCATTTTTACGCTGCATAAGCGCCCGGCATTCGGCATGTTCTCGCGGCTCTACTGCACAATGCAGTTTAATCGGCTTTCAAGCTATTTTTAATCTCTCCTCCTCCAAAGCTTTTTCACTGGGTTTATTTGTTGTTTTTACTTTTCGTATTCATTCTTTTCATTATTGGCTGCGCTGTCAAATTGACTTCGACAGCTTTTCGCTGGCAACGTGACAGCTGTCAGCCATGCCCACCAACTTCCTCTGGCTGTGTTTCAAGGGTCGCACTTTTAAGAATATTTTGCATGTGCCTAAATGGTTAAAGATATGCTTATACATATATAAAATTTTTAATTCTGTACCTTTACGAAATTAAAAATCGGTTTTTAGGGTAAGAAAGGGCATTCATTTTTTGAAAGTAATTTGATCGAACTGAGTCTCCTTATAGAGGTTGTCAACACTAAAGTTTTTCCACAAATAAATGGGTTTAAGAGTTTTAAACACTTATGTACATACTGAAAAGATATTTGAATATGCTATTGTTCACTTCCGACGAGTCACACACGAGTTAAGACCTAATATACGCCATAAGCAAACATAAACCAGTTTTTATTAAAATCAATCACATCGCTTTCCAAATAGTACAATGTTTATTTTGATTACGCATTTAATCATATCTTTCCAAAGGTCTTGCTTTGGTCACCATAATGATCTTACTATTTTGACTATTTGTTCATAATAAAATTTTTGTGTTATTGAGGTATATATAGCTCCAATACTCTCACTCATATAAAAATTGCTTTAAAATATGCAAATATAGGAAACTGTTATTTGGTAGAAGATATCGTGGTGGAAAAGGCATCTGTGGGTGGAAAAGGGAATGACTCCCTTTAAGATGTTTATCGGACATATTTTAAAAACTACTTAACCTATTTTAACCAAACATTGATAAAAGGAATTAATTTGAAAACGTTTTTATTTACTGTAAAATCAGTTAAGTCAGATGACAACCACGGCCACTTGAACTACTAAAAGGACGATAACTCAATAAGTATATTCGCCAAGTACGCAAAACGCTTCAACGTACAATGTGTTTAACACGGCCCATCTATAAAATCCTATATCTGGGAAGTTACTTAATCTATTTCAGCCAAATATATGTGATATTAGTTAACTTTATTATGTAAACATGAGCGAAATCGGGATACGACCAAGCCTGTTTGAGGTGCATCATAAAGGCATCGGTTCTATTTCATCTCTAGCCCATATACAGTGCGCGCATTTCGTTTAGCCGAATGTATTTTTTTTTTAATTGCTACCACTTAAAGTACAAACAAGAAAATAAACCTTTTACAACTAATTCAATATATATTTTATTATTAAACAAAACGAAGATTTTCGAATTTCATTGTGTTTTTGCTCATATAATAGTGATATTTCGTAAAACAGGTGCGAATTTCGTTTAGCCGAATGTTTCAATAATAATAAATAGAGACAAAATTAAAAAAGTTAGTAAATAATTAATATTTTATTTTGCCTTCTATTAGTTTTTTTAAGATATCTTCGTGTATTTTTTCCCAGCTGTCCTTAATTGCCCTTTTCAGTTCTAAAACACTGCTAAATTGGCGACCATTTTTATAAACGTCTCTTGCCAGAATACCCCAAAGGTTCTCGATGGGATTTAGGTCTGGACTGCGTGCAGTCCATTTCATCAATTCTATATTTTTGTCTCCTAACCAGTGAATAGAATGTCGCGAGACGTCGAAAGCTGCGTTATCCTGTTGAAAAATTGGTTCTTCTTGATGACAGTCCTCCTGAAATGAGATTAATTCTGATTCCAACATGTCCGTGTAGATTTCGCTATTCATTTTTGTTGGAACATAGCATATTCTGGATCTTCCATAATAAGAGAAGGCTGCCCAAATCATAACACTTCCACTACCAAAGTTCCTGCTCATCCTTGGTTCCTCCTTTGCTTTTAAATCATGCCAAAAGTAACTTAATCCATCAGGACCGTCGAGATTGAATTTTTTCTCGTCGGAAAAAATTACATTTTTCCATTCTGACGTCCATTTCATTTGCGTTCTTGCGAACTGCATCCTTGCATCCTTGTGGGCTTTTGTCAGCGCCGGAGCTTTTGCTTGTTTTTTATAAACAACGTTTTGTGATGTGTTTAAAATTTTCCGGACACGACGTTTTTTAATGGGAAGATCAAGTTCCGCTATAATTTGTGAAGCGGTAAGCTTTTGTTTTGTTGCGAGGTCCTTAATTTGACCTTTTTGGCGCCCTTGGTTTTTTTCTTCTGACCATAATTCTTGCCTAATCTTAAGTAATTTCTAATAACTTTCTCGGATCTCTGAATTTTTAAAGCAATCTGAACATTATTCATGCCGTTTTCTTTATGTGCCGTTATAACGGCTTTCTCTTCACTAAAGGATATAAAAAAAAAACAAAACATAATTACTTAAATGAACCCAATAAATCCATGCAGTGTCAGTTGTAATATTTTTTTTAAAAAAATACAAATTACCTCTTTATTTCTTTGTAAAATGACTTTTACCACCTTTTCGGCTAAACGAAATGCGCACTGAAATTGACACTGATTACCTCTTTCCACTAAAAATTTTTCAAGTATGATATATGTAGACTAATAACATTGAAAAAATAAATGGTTACGAAAGCAAAATGCAAAATATTCGCAGAAAGCATAAAGTACCGTAGCAATTTTCAGAATAACGTTAAATAATAGGAACAACTAGCCATTCGGCTAAACGAAATGCGCTCACTGTATACCTACAATACAAGGATTTGCAAATATCCGCTTGACTTTACACCATGTATCAGTATGTGAGATATCTTAATCAAATTTAAAGAACACCTTTTCCTAGTATTGGTATGTCGTAATGCCGAAAATGGATAAAATCGGGTAAACACTTCCTATAAACCAAATAGCGCTGAATGTGAAGTAAACTGGTAAGAACCTAATGTACATATCCCTAATGTAATGATTTCTGTTTCACTGGTACATTTGCTCATATACCTAATATTTCAAATTTAGTTCCTTCGATAGAGTTTGTATCACATACATATGTACATATACCTCATTTGAAGATGATTTTAATATAATTTCCGCTGACACGAAAAAAATATAATAATTACATTTCTATACTCTTGCAACATGTTGCTACAGTATCACCTAAAACTGAGGGAGATAGATATAGGGTTATAAGTATATACAAATGTATATAAATAACCAGGATGACGAAAAGATAATTGTTTTTCCTTCCGAGTATACGAATCATGAAGCATTTAATATAACAGTATAAAACTATGCACGAATAATGTATTTAGAGTATGCCACCTTATAGCCAACAATTCTTCCGTTTGAAAATATGTATTTGAACCCCAGTACCAATAGCTTACTGTTTAACGAAAATATTGGTCAATGTGTCCGATTTATATAAAAATTGAAATTCACAGAGAATCTTTATCTGAAAGTAGGATGTCTTTGTACTACAAATGGGTTGAATCAGGTCAATACATCTCTGAGCCCCCGTATGCCTAAAATAGAGATTTTCGACAATAAAAGTCAATACTTAATATGCAGTTTTGCCAGTAACTGAAGGAATTTCGCGGTCTTTGATCTTTGCAAGTTGTAAAAGTATAAAATATTCGGTTACACCCGAACTTAGCCCTTAGTTACTTTGCACATTGAATTGAGAGTTATGGTTTATGGAAAGAATCGAGCTTGTGGTCCAGTTTCACTAATTTTTATACTGCGACATAGACATTTCGTTAATATTGGTCAAGTAGGCCATACATACATATCTTATCATATATCAGTTATCATACATATCTCTAATTTTACCTAAAGGTAAAGGTCCAAGTCCAAGTCTGAAACCGGCACTTGTGAAGCTCTCTCATGTCATCTCGGGTGTAAATTTTAATGTCTCTGGTGCATTTAGTTTTGATTTATCGCATTTTTGATAGTTTTTAACAAAATCGTTATATGGTGTGAGGAAGTAAATAGTTTTTCAATTTCCGGAATAGCTTTCAATGCGCGTAGCGATACACGTTTAATGTTTCCAATTGACTCATAACGGTTTCCGCGGAGAGATCGTTTGAATTTGCTGAATATCAAGAAATCACACGGAGCTAAATCAAGCGAATTCGGTGGTTGCGGCACGATATTTGTTGGAAATTTGACGAAAATCTCATAAGGAAACAATGCAAAATGCCAAGAGATATTGGCCCAAAAGTCTGATGCCAGTAAGATCTCTGACTATTAATCCTCGTTTCTCAAGCACATATTCCTTTATTTTATTAACGTGTTGATCATCAGTTGATTTTGATGGCCGTCTTGGGCATGGTTCGTCGTGAACGCGTACTTGATCCTCTTTGAATAATTTGTACCAATCAAAAAAAAAAACACTTGCTCGCGATAAATAATTATCAGGAAATGCTATTTCCAACATTCTGAACGTTTCGGCACCAGAAATTTGATTCCGCACAGAAAATTTAAAGGAACTTCTTTGTTGAATACTTTCCCTCATCGTAAAAATAGCCGAATTCACTTTATGTACCTCAGAAAGACAAGCGTATACTAAACACTAATGATTATTTTGATGTGACATTTGAAATAAAACTTATTTTGCTTAATGAAAATATAATTTTACTATTTTTTATTTACACGTGATCTCCGCCGGCGCTAAATAAACAGGTCCTCCACCATTGCAGTAATTCCGTCCTTCTTCGTCGATGAAATCTAAATATATTAGATTCCCGTTAAGCTATAAAACATTTTCCGTACAATGACTTCATTATGAAGAATCATATACAGAACTGGCAAAAAACGACGGACCTCACCACTGCAACAAATTGGAAAAATGTTTTTGGAGAAAAGTGTTTAAAATTAAAGTGATGGACTTAATTGAACTGATCGAGTACATATTAAACAGCTGTAACTCAACATTTATTTGAGATATCGGTTTTAAATTTTAGTTTGTTATTTTTAAAATTTCAAATTATCCAAATTTGTAAGGAACAAAAATTTCACCCCCAGAGGCCTACTAAATTTCGGGGCCATTACCATCTTTTACCAGGTGCGTTCCAAAGTAAACAGGAGCTTAAAAAAAAAACATAACACATGTTTTTTTCGGCAAAATCAGTTTATTTTATTCAAAATAGTTTCCTTCTTCCTTGGGCAAATGCATTTTTCCGAAAAGGAAAAAGTTGCACGGTGCCGTATCAGGTGAATATGGGGAGTGGTTAATGGCTAAAATGTGATTTTTGGTCAAATAATCGGTCACAAGCGTCGATCGATGAGAGCAATTTTTGGTCGTCAGTCAATTTGTGCGGAACAAACCCTGCACTTTGGAACATCCTTTGTACTTCTCAATTGCCTACTCAGTCCGAAGTAGCACCTGCTGGCAAGAGTTATCCTGCGTTGGATTTCTAGGCTAACATTGTTGGTGGTGTTTACGCTGGTTCCAAGATATTTTACAAAGAAGCTGATGCATGCTGATCCTTATCAGTTCATCGCCGTTTTCTCCATAATTTTAGTATGCCCTGGGCATCAGTCAATAGATCACCTCTGGGAGTTCTACAAGAGTATGTTCTGGTCTTGAAACCTTCTATTAGCCCCGCATTTTTTCGTAGAATTTTCGAGCATTACCCCTGTCGGCCAGCTTGTCAAGCTCTTCATACTCTTGCATTTCGGCCTCTCTCTTTATCTGTTTGCAAATGCGTCTCGCTTCCCTCTTCAACTCTCGGTATCTATCCCATCTCGCACGTGTTGTGGTCGATCGTAGAGATATCGTAGAGATATCAAATTGTCAAAATTTGTATGAAAATATGTACTCCAACAAAGTCCGGAGGTGGCCATTCCTTACAGGTCTAGACTGACTAAACTATTTATAAATAATGTAATCCGATGATTTTCCTACATTGGTACAATATGTATATTTTTATGTTGGTGGAGTTTGAAACTCTTATGGCAATTAGTGAGCTGTCAAAGCTGCTTGTTTACCACAAGATGATTTTTATAATGCGAAAAAAATTTAACAAGAAGATGCTTGAAATTTTGGGTCCTAATGAATTTGGGGCTGGGGAATCATTGAAAATGGACTAAACAAGTTTTGAGATGTTTGGTTAATCACAAACACAAGAGGTTGAGTGACACACAGGATTCAGTGTAAGTCGTCTTGCGAGTCGTCTACCCACTTCTGTTAATGACGATAACATCGAAAAAGTTAAGGGAGCAGTGCTCAGAAAGTATCGTGTTGGCATCAGAAGATATCGGGAGATCTCAACATCTCTTATGGATCGGCTCAAAATTTTGTGGCTAATGCTAGTGTCATACTAAAGCACAACGTCGCAGAGGTACGAATTTAGTGCATTCATCACACACTTCATTACTGGAGTCAAAACTGCCAAGCCCAGCCGCCGCTGTATGAAAGAATTGGATTAAGCATTAGAATGCTTGTTCAGGAGCCCATTTTTACAACGACACAAAATTTTCTAAAAACACCTGACAATGTTTTTTTTTCAGCACTGGTCAAATTGGATCTAGCATTTTCCGAAATAGTCATTCGTACAACCAACAAATGCAAACAAAGTCTTTCTACTAACACAAGAACGGATTGAAATAAATAAATTATGCACAAAATCTGCACTCTAATACAGGTCGCTATGCTTCCATGTTCACTCGTTTCAATCTGAAAAAAATGTTCGCCTATGAAAGACTAATTACCTTAGTATGCTTCGTATTTTGAAGTAATTTATAATGGCATTATTAATATGGCCATATAATTAGAATAAAATTTAATAACCTCTCGCTTTCACATTGCCCTAATGGCACTGCAAATTGCAGCTTAAATAATACCGAAAGGCATCTTTTATTATGCTCCAGTCTTCCGCTTTTTGAATTAATTTTTAAAGTTTCACTGCATAAATATACATACATATCTACATGCATATAATTGTGTTTATGCAGCAACGCGTGTATTCTTGGACCTCGTATGTGCAAAAAATGAGTCCCTAGGCATGCAGCAATATAACACACTCGTGTATTCATATTTATTCCAGTGTGTGTATGGCTGCCTTTATATGAATAAGTAAGTATGAAAATTAGCTTTGGCACAAAATTTCTTTATTACGGATAATTCCAAAGAAGCCGCCGACGTCATTAACGTGCAGCCACAATAAAAAACTTGCGAACAAAGTCCAATCAACGAGCGACTGCAAACACATATAGATATACATATGTACGTATTTATTAATGTATATGACTGATCTTATGCCCACTCACTCACACACACTTACACCTGACTGTGATCAAATGAGTGGTAGGCATTTGTGGCAACAATTATTTTCGCATTTGGCATGTTGCGGCTAATATTTGAGCTTATTAGTGCAACAACAACAGCAGCAACAAGTGCGGCAATAACAAGAGCCAATGCCCAGCAATGAAGCGCGCAATGTAGCGCATTCAAAGCGCATCAGCGTCATCAACAGCCTTATCGCAAAGGATGGCGAACCTCGGTGTTTGAGCCGATGTGGCATTACGGGTTTAATCAAAGGGAAAACAACTGGCAGGGATTTGCGCGCATCGCTGCCAAGTGTGAAACTGACATGAGCTGTGCACATATGTACACTCTGGCTACAACAAAAACAACACCAATAAAACTGTTCGTTTTAAAATCTAAATCAACGCCGCCGCAAATATGAAGTCCTCAAGTGGACGCACATAACTACACATATGTATATCCTTAAACGCATCCAATTCCGCGCTTGTCCACTTTCACACCTTTCGCCGCCGTCGCTGCACTCGCCACCGATCCCGATCTCAACTGACACTTGCAATGAAGACATTAAGGCTAATGGAAATGTTATAAAGGCGTTGCAAGTGATTGTTGCCAAAGCTACTCAGTTAAGTTATAAAAGAGCTGATAGTGCCGATGTATGTGCTCTCCTCTTCACCGTTGAATACATGTGTATTGTTGTTAATTTTGACATCTTCACTCAATTTGTGCCCGCCCGGATTTGTAGATAATTCTCAACTTTAATATGCCTCATCAACAATCGACTGAAATGTTCGGAGTCAGGTATTAATGGCGGATTGAGGTTCCTGTTAGTTTTCGGTTAAGTAAAAGCGTGTGATGGATACAAAAAAATTTGCTGTTAAAATACCGTGAAATTGCTCATTTTTTTGTATTAAGGTTCTACAGGAAAACAATACTGGTGGAGTAAGTATTACAGCATATCCAATTGTATTATTTTTATACTCTTGCAACATGTTGATATAGAATTTAATAGTTTTCCTCACCTAACGGTGGTTCGTATTACCCAAAACTAATTGAGTTAGTATGGGGTAATATAGAAGTATATAATGATCAGGATGGTGAAACGAGTTGAAATCCGGGTGACTGTCTGTCGAACAGTGCAAGCGATAACTTGAATAAAAATTAGGATTTCTAAATTAATCTTGGTACAGTTGCTTCTTGACAAAAAGGTGGGAACGAGTTCACAGATGAACGTAATCGGACCACCGCCACTTCCACAAAACACCATTAAAGTAAAATCTATAAAATACCATGACTAAGCACAAAATATTAAGATATAAAACTTTAGGTTGATGTTTCTCTTGAGGTTTAATGTACATATCTGCTATACCACTTAAGATACAATATCCCAATTCACTTACGACAAATTCTTTAAGAAGATGAAATCGCTTGATAATCCCGCCCACTCCCCATATAACAGTTCCGTTAAAAACTCCTAAAAAACAATAAATCAATAAATAAAACGCCACAGACATTACATTTTACACCTCGTATGATACAAGAAGACTGTATGGTAGCCAAAGTCAAAATTGGACGATGGCCGTGGCACCGTCCACATTTCGGTGAAAATTCAGATCTCAGGATCTTTTCGATCTTCCTGATCTTCCAATGTTCCACCGCAAAAACGAGCGAAATCGAACTACAGCCACGCGTACTTCCCTTATAACTTTTACTTTTACTCTTTTACTTTCCAGTAAACAAAACAGGCACCAATGAAAGTATCGGACTAAAGCTTTACGAATACATAGTGCGCTTTAAAGTAAGCCATCTTAAATCAAAAATTGTACCAATTGAGCCAAAACTGTTTAAGCCTCCATATAAATTGTGAAAGCGTGGATGTAATAACGGGGCATATTTGTATCTAAAATGGATAACTGAATAACAAAGCCCAAACCAGAGGGTCGAAAATCAGTATATTAAGAGTATGAGGTTAAGATCAAGGCCTAGAGCAATTTCATATAAAATATATTCAGTGCTATACATAAATCACATTATTTAAAAACATCTGTCCGCTTAATTTCATTAAAATATCACACACATGGGGGCTAGGGAGAGATCCGGAATCAAGTATACTCCAGTGAATTTTGCTAAAATATCTTAAATATTGACTGATATTCACAGTATAAAGCCAATTGAAAATTGTAATTCTTATATAAGGTATCGCATAAGGGGAGCAAGAAGTTATATTAATTCGATTTAATCCAGAAATAGATGCTCTCTAATTTTATTAAAATTCCTTAAAAGGGAGCGTATGTTTTAAAATCGTAAAGTTAGGTATATTGGAACATGGCTCGATTTTATCCATTTTTGATAGGAGAGTATGTTATTATCAAAAAGACTTTATCCGAATTTCATAATGACCGATATTTTCAGCGGAAAGTGAGCCATAGGCACCGGGATCCAAATATTCGGGATCTGGGACCTTGAGAAGTTAAGGTGCGATCTGGATTTAAAACAGTGAAACGAACAAATCGGATTTTAAAACAAAACAGGCGTGGGTGGAGTCAGATTTCGCTTTGTATATACATAAGAACATATATAATATAGGGAAACAAAAGTAATGTTATGCACTAAATTTGCTTTAAATTGGTTGAATAGTTCTAAAGATATATGATTTCATCTAAAAGTGGGGCCTAGGATAGCCCTTCCTTACATGTTTTATGTAAAGCCTTACCGTAGATACAACCATTTTATAATATTTTAACTTACACTTTTACTTTTAAGTGTCATTTTCAGAATATAACGACGAAGAGCAAATACAACTACAGTTATATAAAATTTGGATTAACCTCGATAGTAACGAGTGCTTAATAGTAATACAGTGCGCTTTAAAAGCAACTGTTCCCGCAAATTATGCATTTAATTGAAAACGACTCTTAACAACAACTCATCAAAATTTGTCTGAACTTTCGGTTCAATTCTTCGTAGGAAAATTAGAAAACCTAAAAAAATGAAACTCGGATGTAGTTCGACCAGATTTGACCAAAATTTCGAATTGTTCTGTTTTTAGACAACGACATCATAATAAAAGAAGAATTACTGATTTCACGAGGACTAGAGAAAACATCAAAATGTATAGACGTCATGAACCTAATGAAGATATGTTGAGAAATGTAACCTTAAGTGGATAAACTCGCTGCCCTCTGTTCGAAGGTGCTCCGGAAATGTTGGCATCGCATTAGGGGCTGACAACGTTAGTAAAACAGAAAAGCCCTCATGCAATAACAACGCACTGTATCATAGATCACCAGTAATTAGCTTCTAAGACTCATCCTGGATGTCTTAATGATATACTGTAAATGCCCATAAAAGTTTTAAATGTTGCCAAAAGCAGCTGAGAGAAAGGATTGAGATTTTTCTGGTTGACAACAATTAAATAACTTGTTGAAAGAGCAAGGTTCCCGAAATAAACATTTATTATATATTACTTTTAGAAGATAAACTTTGAGCTTTTATTTGCAAACTTCAGTTGTGGTTATGTAAAAATCAAGATCAAAAACTGATTCGTAACTCATTTAGCACGGACGCCCGTATTTTTACCGAAAAAATGCTGGAAGAACGCATTGAAATACAAAATGACACAAACTACAAGGATTCATTTTAGTTTTACTTGTAGTTATTGCCAATGCAAGGAAACATTTGAAAGTAGGTGATGATTTGCGTGCAGCTTCGAGTAATAGTATTAATTCAAGAATAGCCGAACTCGCGAAGAAGATGTAAGCTCAGAAATAATACAAGATTATAGAAGTTTAACCCAAAAATATTATTTTTTCTTTCTATGTAATTTCCTATTGAGCTATTAATTAAAGATTCAAATAGATTATTACTGTTTGTTTTTATTATACATTCATTGTGATGCCTGCTAACTAGAATAATAGTGTATACAAACCCCTGGTGTAAAAGGATGTTATAAATTGAACCATACGGCAGATTTAAGTCAACGAAGAGTAATTGCAGCAAGCCTGATAAAGTATTTAGAAGCTAGACGGATTGAAGAAAGAATATTCTCAAGATTAAAATATGAAAATGTTAATCTAAAATATGAAATGTATTGAAGTGATCAATAAAATAAGAGTTAATCCTCTAACTCGAATAATAGAAGGATCCAACACCACTACACCTACTCTACGGCGAGTTTACTTTCCATTCTTCCCAGCACTATGAAGCTTTGACACCGCTTAATTAACTTTCAACCATGCTTTCTAGGCAAAATATATACAATTTTTTCCAGCATAAGTTCGATGAAAACTTCAAACTGGCCGCAATTAAGAGCAAATAAAGCACACATTCATCCATCAATACATTAAAATTGCAGCCAATAAGTAAAAAGACAAAAGAAGCTCGTCAATGCGCATGCGTTAGTCAAAATACAATCAACTCAGCGATACGTTTATGCTTAATGGAAGCTCATAATCGGTAACAAATGCTTGGATTCAACCATCTCACCACTGATCCGCTGATGCAAGACGCCTAACAATTTAGAACCTGACACAATGCTTCTTCACCAACATTTCTTTGACTTTCTATTACATTTACGGTCAGTCGACAAATCATTCATTCTGAGCAATATCCAATGCATAGAACAGCAAATAAAGCGCCAGAATTAACAATAACAAAGCAGCGAACAATACACATTGCCAAATGCCTATCTATTCCACAGATAAAGTCGCTTTAGTATCAGGGGACTGGCGTGGTTCTAAGTCTCCTCCATTCTTTCGCTTTTATTTTTCCTATATTGGCCTTGTCATGAGTGTGTCGATGTTGTGGTATTTGTTTTGAATTTATTTGTGTCTGCATTCTATTTATTTTTTTTTGCTGCATCTTGTGGCTCATCTGCAACATCGTCATCGCCACCGTCATTTTATAGCTGCTACTATTGTTGGCCTTGCAAAACTTTAGCCCTTGTTGTTGTTGTTAATGTTCTGGTTATTGTTTAGGTTGCTGCTGATGATTTGCGAAAAAAATGGCGACAAGCAAAAATGTTGATGAAGATTAGTTTGATGCTGCACTGACTATTCGAGATTCTTACTGTTTGAAAGACCGCATGAGTGTGTGTAAATATTTGTAAAGGCAAAAAAATCTGTTTTGATAAATTCAAGATTGAGTTTGATGCACTCGTTTCCGATCCCTCGGTTTGCACTTGATGAGCGGGACGCACAAGTAGAGTAGGCCACTCAACACCGAAGTTGCGCATACAGGTATGCACTGTAAGAATAGTAATGATCTCTAGTAGAAGAATTTTTGGTGTAGAGAAGTTAGAGAGTTTTGTTGTGCAGAGGGGAGAAGGTATCAATCAACAGAAAATTCAAAGGATGACCTCTACTTCTTGACAATTTTTCAATCGTTTTATTTCATGGTAAAATATAAAACCAATGTATGTGCAGTTATTAGCTGGACATTGAATTGTTACTGAGCGCCTTTTGTGGGATGATTTACGCCTTTTTCTAAGTTCGACCGCCTCTTTATTTTACTGAAGAGCCAGATTATAAGCCATTTTTACCGCTAGACCCTGAAAGTATTTTGATTTAGATGTTATTTCCCACTTCCTTTCCAAAAAAAGTGCACTAATCCTTTGTATTTATATGGATTCACTTTAGCATTAGCTACACAAGAGAAATTAGTTTTTGAGCAAAATCAAAATTTTCATCCAACATCACCAAAACCTACATAAGAATATTATGATATTATGGCATTATATATGTATGAAAAACGACTGTCAAACCGTTTTTAAACCTTTCTCTTCCTTTTATTTGTATATATATACAAACGTCTGTAGCTATTATTAAACACCATTACCGTTAGGTCCCAAAAGCCCATGCTATGCAAATTTTTAGGCATCAGGACCTCTTGGTATAGAAATATAACAAAGTTACATTACATCTCATTACCATTTATTGTCGTTTGGTTATATCGTCTTTACGAAGGTTTGTAGAAGTTGGCGTATTTCATTTTATTAGATAAATTTGTTTCTAATAATTAAAAGAAATAACTGTATGTAAATGTTTGTTTTGAAATAGTCAGATCATTTATTTCAAAACTCCTGCAGTCTTTACATATAGTTGCCGCTGAACCTAGGGGCATGTATAGTTATTGGTCTACTTGCACAGGCTACTTTAATAAGACTTTGCATTGCATGTCACTATTTATCTATTAGATGCCAGAAAGCGGAGTTAACTGCTTTGAGTTTACATTCAGTGGACATTTGAAAGAAACTCTTTAATAGATTTGCCTAAAAAACTTTTTACTAACGATCAACTTATAAGAATACAGACGAAATTACTACAATTATATAGAGGTAGTCGGTATTATAAGAAAAATACTTAGGTTATTTTAATTAAACTACACGCTAATATCGGAGATGAATTTTGGTAAATTATTCAATAAAAAACATTTTTATAGTAATAAATACTAATAAACAAAAAATGAGCAACTACTCAGTTTTCTATAACTAGTAGTCGGTAGCAATGAAAATTCTGGTGCCTACCGTGTGCACTGATGGTAGTCAAACCCCAGTCATCATTGCACTAGGAAAAATCCTCCGTCGTGATGGCCATCAGAGCCTTCTTCGATTCAGCTTTTATATCCTCAATTGAGTCAAAGCGGTGTCCTCAGAGTGGCCATGTGGATTTGCAGAATAGCCAGAAGTTACACGAAGGTAAATCAGGCGAATGCGGTGGTTGGGCACGATATTAGTTGAAAATGTGGCGAAATGATCACGAATAACCAATGCAATATGAGATGGTCATTATCGCACTTCCTTGTTCAATAAATTGTGACATAGTAAAAATCGAAGAATTCACTTTTAGAGCCTCACAAAACGACGCGTATCTCAAATACTAATGAATATTTTGACGTGAAATTTAGCATAGATGTCATTAACAGTACTACCAACTTACAGAAGAAAAAAAAATTACCGATTCGAAAAACACCCGAAGTATAAATTAAAAATTCACCTTTCAATTTGATCATAGTAGTATAAGTATTGAAGTATTGAAGTATATAAGTATTGAAGAAAACAACCCCGAGGAGATTTCACTCACCGAAGCTGCGTTATTATAGTTGGTTTTGAAAGACATGGAAGATATGGGGCTGGATGTTCAGAAATGCGTTGCAATACGTACTGATGGTTGTATTGCTATGTTGGGAAATCGCGGAGATGTAAAGGAAATACAAAAAAAAGCTAAAAACACTGAGATGATACCATGTTTTCCCATAAATTGACCAAATTGCTTTGATTGGAAAGATATCTGAAATATTCAGAGAAGTTACAACATTTTTCCAGGTTTCAAGGCCGAAACGTAACACTGTTTTAGCTTATATCTTGGGCAGAAAAATTGTTGTTGAAAATTGAAAGCCATGATGCCGTTCATAAATTCACAGTCACCCTTCCAGAAATCGTTCAAGTACTGACAAAAATAAACGAATGGAAGAATAGAACGACTGCAGTAAAAGTGCCGAATTTAATCACAGTACTGTGCAACTTCGAATTTATTTTGGAATTTTTTGTCTTAGTGATGTTTTGTCACTGACGCAGCCACTTAGTGTGATTCGGCAGAACGAATCAATCGACCTTGCGAAAGCATCAAACGTCATAATAACATTGGTTCCAACACTGACCACGCGAAGAATGAATGCTGATCATCACTTTAATGAAATTTTTTCAAATGCTCCACAGATGTTTGAAAATTATATGTTGAAGTGGAAAAACCCTGAACATGTGGTCGTCAGAGTCATCGAAACAATCACCCATCTCAAAGCTGTGAAAACTTTTACAGGGTTTCTGCATACATTCCACTCATTGACACGGTCATGCAGGATTTAAAAACGCGGTTTTTCGATAAAGTTCTTGAATGTTTCAATATGAGTCAGCTGTTACCAAAATTTAACCTAAATTTGGAAGAAGAGGATTTAACTTCACTCATTGAATGCCCAAGAAGACGTTTTGGGAAAATCTTGACCGGAAATAAAGAACTGCAAAAAATGAAGCTCAAAGCAGAAGTAGCGCTTTTTCAACAACCATGGAAAATGAAAATAACTAGGAGAACACAAGTGCTTTTTGCCTTAGAAAGCCTTAGCACTTGCGATAATGTTATACATACATATATCCGTCGATTCATATTCTCTTTCACGTACTCTGCACTTTGCCAGCCATAAATGCTAGCGCTGAACGATCCTTTTCTTCTTTGAGCCGAATCAACACATGGCTCAGAACAACGATGCTCCAGAAAAGATTGAACGGCTTAGTACTCCTCAACATAAACTATGAAATTGCTGTGGAACCAGAATAAATAATAGAAAGTTTTAGTAAAATGAGCAAACACAGTATTGATTTTTTGCTGTAAATTAAATGTTGAAACATGCATAAAAAATAAAATTATAGTTTAAAGTTAAACATTTCTTAAATCAATTACAAAACCCTACTCTGGATCCGCCCCTGGCTGGCATATCAACTAACTGATCAAAACCAATATTTTGTATATGTGAATGGTATTATAGCTTCAGGATAATCAAAGTCAATGGTTTTCTTATTTTTTTAGTGGAAAAATGTTTCGAAATAAAAAAAACTAAGCTTCTTTTAGTTTAAAAAAACATGCTGAGTGGTTACTAACATTGCTCGCATGATAAAGAAAAACTAAATATGATAGCGATATCTACTCAAGGAAAGAATGAGCTCAACTGGAATAACTTTTTCAAAATACCTGGCTTAATATCTGAAGCAACTTCAGTTATCTAGTGTCCTAAAGTATTTCGTTGAAAATATACCGTCAGCCGAACAAATCAGATCAAACAAAATAAAGAAAAACATATAGCCAAATTTGTTTTAAATTTTCATTGCATTATAAAATCCTCAGAATGAAATCCTCAAGTCAATCAAGTAGTCGACGCAGGTTTTTATCAGTCAACTATTACTTCAATTGGGTTTAGAAAACCAGTCTTATGGTATATGCTGCAGAAAGGTTCTTTACCTTTCTAGTATAGCAGAACCCCCACTCCAACATATTAGTTTCAAAATACTTTTCCTGCATTGCTTGAATTACAATGCGCATATAGTAGATTTGACAAAGGTTGCTGGCTGTCTCCATAAAATTTGCATTTTAGCGCAGGTCGCATACAGGTACACACCGGCACATCGAACAATCAACGAAAAAATGACAACAGTTGGCTATGCTCTGCTTGCTTATTTCTGGCGATTGTGCATTAAACTACATTTGGTTGAGGCGGTTTTTGTCTCTCTTTTAAATTTGTGTGCAATTTTTTGGTATATATTTATGTAGAAACGTTTGTATGTACATATGTGCTTGCGTTTTTTTCAGTATGAATCGTTTAGGCCGTTTTGCTCGACTGACTGTCATTGTCAGTGTGTGTTGTTTGTTTATTTGTTATTGTGTTCATTGTTGTCAGTTGAGTGCGCTTGTCAAAATGATGAAACATTCGATACATGCGACTTTTTGGACTGCCAATGATGTCCGCCGTTGTCGCATTCGCAGACGAAGCGGCCGCCTGGGGGTTCAACTGTATGCGACGGCTTGACAGGAGAGGCTCTTGTATGCAAAATGGCTGTTATTTGAGGCAACCTTATATGATTGTTTGAATTTCCGGCGCCGAAAATTTACGAAAATGCAGCAAACTAAATGCAAAACAAACACAACAGAAACAAAAACATGAACGCCTGGCCTTGTACATGCCGTTTGCAGAGGGGAGCAAGGTTGAGTTTACACACACGCGCACGGCCAATTGTTGTACTAGTGTGCGCTTCAAATATTTTGCGGAATTAATTAACCTTAATTGACAGCAATATGATTGCTCGTTGCGCGCTTAATGTTCATTGAATTCATTCCAAATAACAAAAGACTCAAGGCACGAACTTACAAGCGAATTCACTCAATTTGTGCGAACGCGACTGTCACGCTTTGGACTTTTCATGCGCATGCGCCGCAACCCAGCTGGCAAGTGCACATCAGCCACACTATATGCATAACTAGCTGAACAATAATAACAAAATAGCAAAATCAAGTAATTCAATTATGCAAATAAGTATACTTGTATGCAAAAATCTCAAAGAAACATTTATTTAAATTTTCATTGATACTTAGACCGTCACCATTCTTGCTTTGGCAATCAGCTCACATTTGCTTGGGTAATGCGCACATTGTTGTTTTGATTTGAATTATCTTTATTGCGTCAACTGGAAATGTGGCATTTCAATTTGCAATTAAAGCATAATTCGTCATTGCGAACAACAACTTAACCAGGTTAATGTAGACGAGATTAAGGGAAAGCATTTGCTGGTGCATTGAAGCTAACTATATGAATTGAAAATATGTTTATCAATTTTGTTAATTTTTAATACCGAAAAATTAAAAAAAAACTCTGCGTCTGAAAGTTTTTTACGAGGAAGTTTTGTTACACTCAGAAATTAGCAGAAAAGAGGAAACAGCCCAACTTCAATGGGTTTTAGAACGATCTTCATAATGGCACTGTTCCTGTCGCATACTTCTCTCCAGTTTTGCTTTCAAAAATTATTTAATTTTTTTATTTCTATTTTAAAAATTTAAAAATTATTATAAACTAGGTGACCCCGCAGCCGCTGTCCTACGTGAAATTATGTGTTTTTAAACGAAAATAATGTTAAATTTATCATTTCATTTTTTTTTTCAATGTAACGCAGCTTGATAAACAACATTTTTTGGTTTCTGTTCTGGTGCGTAAATGTACAGAGAAGATGGTTTTCCAACTCGTGAACACGCCACGTATATCTGGCCGTGTGAAAAACATAGCAGTTCCAAATTTATTTGTATTATTTGTATTCGATAGCTGCATCACAACCCGTCAGGTTCCATTACACAGTTTCGGCACATGAAGATTGCGAAACATAATAACGACAGAGGCATACCAAGCCTCTCCAAAGAATTTAGAAATTACACCGGATAATTCACGGCGTCGTCTTCATTGTCAAGACGATCGATCGATTTGTATGAGCGCAAGTCTCCCAGAATTTGACTTTGAATCTTCCAGTTTAAGTCAACAACACGGTAATTTTGGCAGGTAAAATTGCGCGTGCACTTAAGAAATCGTAGTTACGATAATTTGGCCAATGTCCGAACATTCGTGATGAGTTCATCTTTCGTGAATTGATAAGCGGTGGATGGAATTGATATCAAACCATCGGAAGTGTCAATCGGAATTGACCAATTCCAATTTTTAGCGAAGACGATGCAAAATGTCTTCGGCAATGTCATTTTTGTTCGTATTCGATAATAGACTCGGATTTGAAGGCTGATATGTCGAAATGATTATCGCGAAAAATGTGCGAACTTCATTTGCATTCCAGTGATTAACATGTTCCAGCAATTGTAATTGCCGGCTTACTTCTCCAAAATTTGCACACACCGTACCATTCACAGTACGCAATGGCTCAAATGCAGTTGAACCGCGTACATTAATCAATAGCAACCGAAAGTAGAAACAATCGTCGTGTTTCGGGAAGTTTGTATAAATGAATTAGTTGGGAATACACCTGGATGTCCATCTACTGGTTGGCCTTGCTTTCTGCGTAACTATTTCTTCGACGATGCATTCCATGTATAATATCGAGGTATTTCCGAATAGAGCAATGTTCTCGCAAACGGATCACTGACGAAAGTTGAGCAAAAACTCGTAAATGTTAATTTTGTTGTTGGCGTTGTTTCCACTGGCTGTACTGTATTCTCTGTGTTGAAATACACTCTTTGGTCATTCTCCAAATTCACGAAAAACGTTCATGAATTGCAAAAGTAAATATCCTACAAAGCGCTTTACTGCAGTTCGTGTCGACCGTATCGTTCAAGACCAATAACCGTCATGTTGCTTCCTTTAGTGACGTAATAACAAATGTATTTTACCAATAAACCAAACAGCAATACTCAACATTGATATAAGTTTTGAATGTGAATTAGATAATAATGGTGAATATAGTACGATCCGTGTGCTGTCACTTCGATATTCACGCCTCTAAATTGAATGCTGAATGTTCTTCCATTGTCGTCCGATGAGCGACGCCGATAGAGTGGATATCCATCATTTCTAGTTTGTGTTTCCGAAATAAAGGCACGTGGATAGTGTTTGGTGCATTTATTTTCAGACATACAAACTGATGTGGGATTGTGGTGTCCGCAAAGTTCATGAACCATATTGGTTTTCATCACTTCGTATAATACTGGATCTTTCTCTGCATCAGGAATTTTTGCAGAAATGATTTCATCGATTTGATCTGGTGTAACCACCATCCACCATCCAAAGAAGAATGTGTGCGTGCGGCAAAGCTCTTTTTACAACTCAACAGAGTACATCCAGCATCTAACAGCACCATATATGTATATCATATGTTGCTTCAAGATAAAATCCATCAAACATCGTAACTGTTGTTTAAAAAGTCATGCTGTGACATCGTGACGATTGCTTTGCTTTTTGACCGTGATCCATAATTCCACACGTATGACATCGCATCCTGGGAGTACTCGTACATGGGTCTTGGGCTGCCATACGTTGATGGGAAAAAAACGCCGACCGATATTAGCGTGCCCTCTTCGTAGCTTCGTAACAAATTCCAATCTGTAATTGATCACTTTGTATGAAACACACATAAAGTTTCACTAAATAGTTTTCAATAATTTTTTTTAATAGCCGAAATAAAAAAGCAAGCGAACGAAATTGAATGATTCAAATAAATTGGAATACAAATCAAAATATTAAAAAACAAAACAAAAAAAATTAAAAAAAAAAAATTAATATAATTATATATATGGTTATAGCCGCAGGAAGATTATAGTTTAAGAGATATTCGCTTTTAAAATTTAAAATTTGCAATATTTTATTAACATTTTTTCTATATCTAAAATTAATTTTGCACTTATATTTTTCAATTTTATATACACTAACACATCACTAATTCGTTTGTACACATCTATTTTATATCATATATTGCAAAAATAGCTTTTATTATACATTTAAATTATGACTATTTATTAATAAATTATTTTCAAACTGACAAATAATAAGTGTTACCTTATCGACATCAACCAACTACGAGAATCAACAACCTATAAAAAAATAAACCTATTATTATTATTATTTTATAGGGAGTGTTGCACTCTAACATACTAGCAATGTCCGGAAAAAAACGGCTAAAAGTGGTCGAGCACGTTCCGAAATATGTGATTACTCCTAGTAGAGGGTAGAGTCATACTATACTCAAAAACTCAATATACTTAGTGAGAGTTCACATTAAATTCGCAGTTTCCTCGTTATTCTCCAAAAGACGAAAATATTGCTATATTAAAACATATTTTGTCGCTTTGAACCATTGCTAGGATTTTCGAAAAACAACCACAATTGAGATGCTTAAGGCATAACAGAGCTACGCCATTTCCAGGTCGCTTGACTATTTTAGTGAAGTTTAATGATTATATTATTTATTGCGTTTACAGTGGATAAATCCGTTGTTGACATCGTCCAAGACTCTGCACCATACAGCAGGACGGGAATTATGAGTGACTTATAAAATTTGGCTTTTGTTTGTCGAGAGAGGACTTTGCTTCTCAATTGCCTACTCAGTCCGAAGTAGCACCTGTTGGCAAGAGTTATCCTGCGTTGGATTTCTAGGCTGACATTGTTGGTGGTGTTTACGCTGGTTCCAAGATAGACGAAATTATCTACGACTTCAAAGTTATGACTGTCAACAGTGACGTGAGAGCCAAGTCGCGAATGCGACGACTGTTTGTTTGATGACAGGAGATATTTCGTCTTGCCCTCGTTCACTGCCAGACCCATTTTCTGTGCTTCCTTGTCCAGCCTGGAGAAAGCAGAACTAACGGCGCGGGTGTTGAGGCCGATGATATCAATATCATCGGCATACGCCAACAGCTGTACACTCTTATAGAAGATGGTACCTTCTCTATTTAGTTCTGCGGCTCGAACTATTTTCTCCAAAAGCAGGTTGAAAAAGTCGCACGATAGGGAATCGCCTTGTCTGAAACCTCGTTTGGTATCGAACGGCTCGGAGAGGTCCTTCCCGATCCTGACGGAGCTTTTGGTGTTACTCAACGTCAGTCTACACAGCCGTATTAGTTTTGCGGGGATACCAAATTCAGACATCGCGGCATAAAGGCAGCTCCTTTTCGTGCTGTCGAAAGCAGCTTTGAAATCGACGAAGAGGTGGTGTGTGTCGATTCTCCTTTCACGGGTCTTTTCCAAGATTTGGCGCATGATGAATATCTGGTCGGTTGTTGATTTGCCAGGTCTAAAGCCACACTGATAAGGTCCAATCAGTTTGTTGACGATGGGCTTTAATCTTTCACACAATACGCTCGATAGAACCTTATATGCGATGTTGAGGAGGCTAATCCCACGGTAGTTGGCGCAGATTGTGGGGTCTCCTTTTTTATGGATTGGGCATAGCACACTTAAATTCCAATCGTTGGGCATGCTTTCGTCCGACCATATTTTACAAAGAAGCTGATGCATGCACCTTATCAGTTCTTCGCCGCCGTGTTTGAATAGCTCGGCCGGCAATCCGTCGGCCCCTGCCGCTTTGTTGTTCTTCAGGCGGGCAATTGCTATTCGAACTTCTTCATGGTCGGGTAATGGAACGTCTGCTCCATCGTCATCGATTGGGGAATCGGGCTCTCCTTCTCCTGGTGTTGTGCGTTCACTGCCATTCAGCAGGCTGGAGAAGTGTTCCCTCCATAATTTAAGTATGCTCTGGGCATCAGTAACTAGATCACCTTTGGGGGTTCTACAGGAATACGCTCCGGTCTTGAAACCTTCCGTAAGCCGCCGCATTTTTCGTAGAATTTTCGAGCATTACCCCTGTCGGCCAGCTTATCAAGCTCTTCGTACTCACGCATTTCAGCCTCTTTCTTCTTCTGTCTACAAATGCGTCTCGCTTCCCTCTTCAACTCTCGGTATCTATCCCATCCCGCACGTGTAGTGGTCGATCGTAACGTTGCGAGGTAGGCAGCATATTTTCTCTCCGCTGCGACACGGCACTCCTCGTCGTACCAGCTGTTCTTTTTGCACTTTCCGAAAACCAATGGTTTCGGTTGCAGCTGTACGTAAGGAGTTTGAAATGCCGTCCCACAGTTCCCTTATACCGAGTTGTTGACGAGTGCTCTCAGAGAGCAGGAGTGCAAGCCGAGTAGAAAATCGTTCGGCTGTCTGTTGTGTTTGCAGCTTCTCGACGTCGAACCTTCCTTGTGTTTGGCGGCGCGCGTTTTTTGCTGCACAGAGGCGGGTGCGCATCTTAGCTGCAACAAGATAGTGGTCCGAGTCGATGTTAGGACCTCGGAGCGCACGCACATCTAAAACACTGGAGACGTGTCTTCCGTCTATCACAACATGATCGATCTGGTTGGTAGTTTTTCGATCCGGAGAGCCAGGTAGCTTGATGAATCTTCTTATGCTGGAATCTAGTACTACAGATAACCATATTTCGGGCCCCGGCGAAGTCAATCAGCCTCAACCCATTTGGGGATGTTTCGTCGTGGAGGCTGAATTTACCGACCGTAGTGCCAAATATACCTTCTCTGCCCACCCTGGCGTTAAAGTCGCCAAGCACGATTTTGACATCGTGGCGGGGGCAGCTCTCATAAGCGCGCTCCAAGCGCTCATAGAAGGCATCTTTGGTCACATCGTCCTTCTCTTCCGTCGGGGCGTGGGCGCAAATCAGCGATATGTTGAAGAACCTCGCTTTGATGCGGATTGTGGCTAGACGTTCATTCACCGCAGTGAATGATAGTACTCGGCGACGGAGTCTCTCTCCCACCACGAATCCTACACCAAACTTGCGCTCCTTTATATGGCCACTGTAGTAAATGTCACAAGGACCTACTCGTCTCTGTCCTTGTCCCGTCCATCGCATTTCTTGGACGGCGGTGATGTCAGCCTTTGTCTTTACGAGGACATCAACCAGCTGGGCAGCGGCACCTTCCCAATTAAGGGACCGGACATTCCAGGTGCATGCCCTCAATTCGTAGTCCTTATTTCGTTTGCCATGGTCGTCATCAAAAGGGGGGTCTCTCATCCGAGGCTGGTTGTAGCTCTTCACTGGGGGTGTTTTTACGTGGCGGGTCCCAAACCCAGCGCACAACCCTTGTAGGGAATGTTTCGCCTTCTCACTTTAGCTCGCCTTCGAACGGATGTTCTTAGGCTACCCAGAGGATACTTGGTCAAAGACCGGAAGTAGTGAGCTGCTTGAGCCATGTGTAAAAGAATCGTTTCTGGCCACTCCCAAGTGAATGGCGATCAGAGAACTTTCCTCACTTGCGTGAACTTCTACACATGACTCCATCCTCCCTTGCGTGAACTTCTACACATGACTCCATCCTCCATTTTGATGTGGTTACCAAATTAAAATTACTATGTTCGAAGACAATGTCGAAAATTTCGCTTCAAAAGTAATTGAAATTATAAACCTCTTTGAAAATGAGAGAAAAGTGTTCTTGTATGAAGCTCGCAGTTTCTTTTACTTTTTAATGATTTAAGATACTTATTTTGAATTTAAAATTCATTTCCGTCTCTCTGTGTATTTGAGAGAAGTTGACTGGCGAATTTGTTCAATGCTTTCAGTAAACTTAAGCAATATTATGCTGTCATAAAATATCGCTTTAGAGTTGCTTAGATTGGGACCCGAATTATTATCCTCTACACCCGATGAACGCATGGCAGGATTCTTCCTCTTCTATAACCCATTATATTACGGTTTTGAAGGAATGTTTCCCTTAAATAAGCACTTGTTAAAATTATTATCAACGAGTGCTTCCAGGACAAAATGAGGGCGAAAGGTTTAAGGTGGGTGCAATATAAGGAAAATTTATATAATAATAACTGGTGCAAATTGTTGGAAAACTTTACATTGAATAGGTTGAGTCCCTTAATTGGGAAGGTGCCGCTGTCCAGCTGGTTGATGTCCTCATGAAAATAAAGGCTGACATCACCGCCGTCCATGAAATGCGATGGAAGGGACAAGGACAGAGGCGAGTAGGTCCTTGTGGCATTTAACAGTGGCCGTATAAAGGAGCGCAAATTTGGTGTGAGATTCGTGGTGGGAGAGAGACTCCGTCGCCGAGTACTGTCATTCACCCCGGTGGATGAACGTCTACGCTGATCTGCGCCCACGCCCCGACGAAAGAGAAGAATGATGTAACCAAAGATGCCTTCTATGAACGCTTCGAGCGCACCTATGAGAGCTGCCAAGATATCAAAATTTTGTTTGGTGACTTTGACTCCAGGGTGGGCAAGGAAGGTATCTTTGGCACAACAGTCGGTAAATTCAGCCTCCACGATGAAACATCCCGAAGTGAGTTGAGACTGATCGACTTCGAATGGGGTTCCGAAATATGGTTATCTGTGGTACTAGGTTCCAGCATAGAAAAATTCACCAAGCTACCTCGTCTCCGGATCAAAAAGTCACCAACCAGATCCATTATGTTGTGATAGACGAAAGATATGTCTCCAGTGTTTTAGATATACTATACGTACGCTCCGAGCTCATAGCATTGACTCAGACCACTGTCTTGTTGCAGCGAAGATTTGTACCCAGCTATGGAAGGTTCATCGTTGAAAAGCTGCAATCACAACAGTCAGCCGAACTATTGTCTACTCGACTTGCACTCCTGTCCTCTGAGAGCACTCATCAGCAACTCAGTATAAGGGAACTGTTAAACGGCATTTCAAGCTCATTACTTTCAGCTGCTACCGAAACCATTGGTTTTCGCAAAATAAACAGCTGGTGCGATGAGAATTGACGTAACGAAGCGGAGAGAAAACGGACTGCCTACCTCGTAACGTTACGATCGACCACAACACGTGCGGGATGGGATAGATACCGAGTGTTGAAGAGGAAGCGAGTCGCATTTGCAGATAAAACAAGAGAAAAGCCGAAATACGTGAGTACGAAGAGCTTGATAAGCTGGCCCAGAGGAGAAATGTTCAAAAAAGATGCGGCGACTAATAGAAGGTTTCAAGACCGGAGGAAACTCTTGCAGAATCCCCAGAGGTGATCTAGTGACTAATGCCCAGGGTATACTAAAATTATGGAGAAAACACTGCTCCAGCGTGCTGAATGGCAGTAAAAGTATAACGCCAGGAAAAGCGAATCCGATTCCCCAATCCATGACAATGGAGAAGACGTTCCATTGCCCGACCATGAAAAAGTTCAAATAGCAATTACCCGTCTGAAGAACAACAAAGCGACAGAGGCCGATGGATTGTCAGATATTCACCATGCGCCAAATCTTGGAAAAGACCCGTGAAAGGAGAATCGACACACACCACCTCTTCGTCGATTTCAAAGCTCCTTTCGATAGCACGAAAAGTAGCTGCCTTTATGTCGCGATGTCTGAAATTGGTATCCCGCAAAACTAATACGGCTGTGTAAACTGACGTTGAGCAACACTAAAAGCTCCATCAGGATCGGGAAAGACCTCTCCGAGCTGTTTAATACCAAACGAGGTTTCAGAAAAGGCGACTCCCTATCGAGCGACATCTTCAGTCTGCTGCTGTAGAAAATAATTCGAGGTGCAGAACTTAATCGAGCAGGTACAATTTTTTATAAGAGGGTACAGCTTCTGGCTTATGCTGATGATATCATTGGCCTTAACACCTGCGCCGTTAGTTCTGCTTTCTCCAGAATGGATAAGACAGCGAAGCAGATGGGTCTGGTGTTGAACGAGGGAAAGACGAAATATCTCCTCTCATCAAACAAACAGTCGTCGCACTCGCGACTAGGCACCCACGTCACTGTTGACAGTCATGACTTTGAAGTCGTAGATACTTTCGTCTATCTAGGAACCAGCGTAAGCACCACCAACACCACCAAAAGTTCTGCGAACTCAACTCTGCGTCAAAACCTTTTGTGATCCGCCGTAACTACTAATATCATTTACCAATGTTCTTTTCTTCTCTGTAGCACTATACTGACCTGTTTTAATGTTGAGTATTGCAAATATCACGCAATCATGTGTTTACTCTTGGTGCTTGCCACAAGGCGTTTGTGCAGCACTCTTATCTTTCGTATCCATCTATCCAAAGACTGCGTATTTTTCCATAACAGTAATTTCGGACACTCTGCCGTTTTGAAAAAATCTGCTTGCAACAGCCAATACAAGCACACGCATGCACCGGTAAACACCAGACGAATCACCGAATGCAATCTCCGACTGTGCGGCTGTGTGGGGTATTGATTTCAAGACAAACTTTTCATATTTTTCACAACATTTCACCTCATTAATCTAACAAAAAGTGCGCACTTTTATTTTGGCAACTTGTCAGTGGCCATCATGGGCCCTTTGCCACAAAACGGCCGCAATGCCAGTGCGCAGGCGATGTGCAAGTGGATAAAAGTAAATGACAACAACAACAGCAACGATCGGACTGGACAAAAGCTTGCCAAGAAAAGGAGTGGTCGATGACTTTTTAATTGATTAAAATGAGAAATCGTTGCGATCACAACCGCCCGATTGGCCGGGATCTGATTTCAGGCAAAATAAGCAAAAAAACAACAGCAACAACATACGCCTCATCTAGCGGGTTAAAGTGGGGCCTTTACGATGTGGCGCATTGTTTGTTGATGAAAAATTAACTGCGGCCGTCAGTGGGTTAGCGGTCCTTTTCGGGAGTGATGGACCCGCAGTCCCAGCCGAGCGCACAGCATATTTTGGGTAGCTTTTGTAAATTTGTCATTATTGAAATCATAATTTTTTGTGTGCTTCTCCGCTTTTCGTTGTACTTTTTGCTGCGCTTTTCATTATTCCTATAGTGGTAAGCCACACATAACAGGAAATGAAATTTGACACTTTAACAAGTAGGTACGCGTGCACAGCAATAAGCACAAGCAACAACAACAACAACAAAAACAAAAAATTCATTATTTCGCAGTTTTCGCCCTTTGCTGCATTTTATCCCTTTTTGTGTTTTTTGATATGTTTTTCGTATTTTTGTTTGGTATTCCTTCAGCGTTTTTCGTGCATCCATTTTGATCCACTTCTGCTTGGGACTCTACGGCGTTAATATATTTTCTCCACTCTTAGATTTACTGTCAATTTCAGCTTGTTTGTGCGAATGCGCGGAGACACGGTGGCCGACTGCAGCAGGTTCATTAATTGCGCGAAATGAGCCGTAAACGCAACACTAGAAACAGCCAATTTCTCAATTTCTTTTTTACTCTGTTTTGAGTTTTTTTTGTATGTGCTCTTTTCGGCGGCATTTGAATGCCACATGCAGGCGCATTATTTGCCGTACCTTGCAGTCGACGCACAAGTTTTTTGTGTTCATATCAAATTGCAATGGACATTGGGCGGCACAATTGTCGCATACCTGCATGTTTGACCCCCGCTCTTGGCGTTCAGCGACCGCAAATGCGTACACACAATTTCCCTTTGAACTTCAATTATTTTTGTTTCCTGCATTTTTTTCGGGTTGCATCCACTTTAATCTGGTGGATTTAAAATTGCTGTGGAATTGTAATGATTGACTTAATTCCTATCCGATCCATTGCAATCCAGGCCTCCGAAAATGCACTTGAAATTTCCGACTTCGCCACAATCGCCTCTCAATAGTTCACTAATGACTTTAGACGTTTCTCCTTGTGTTATTATTGTTGGTGCAGTTATATGGAATTTGAAACATTTCTTGCATTGTCAATGCAGAAACAAGATTATTTTGCGAATGTGCATTCTTAGCGGCCAAATGGCGCAACAAACCAGTGCGTTTTTGACTCGATAGTCACTTTCGATGCGTAGGGCCTGCCTTTGTCCTAATGGAACACAATTAATTTCCTGTTGGCCAAACCTGTCCGCACATGGGTGATTGCTGCCTTCAAACGAACCAGTTGCTACCAATACAGGTCTGAACTAACAGTTTCACCATAGTGGAGCAGCTCAGAGTAGATGACTCCCTGTCAACTCCACCAAAAACATAGTAAAACCATATTGACCATCAATCCTGCCCTAGCCATCGTTTGCGCCGGTTCAGCGGACATAATGACAACGACCGTTTTTGACCTTATCGTAAGCGATCCTCTACAAACAGTAACCATCCGCTTTAGAAATGCTTCGTTTATGTTGGAATTCAGCAGTGATTCGCAGATGGAAAAAGGATTAAAAAATTGTTAGTTCAAAATCTTATCTTTCTAACGCTACATAGCGTAATACGATCGCTCTTCTACAACCCCAAATACTAGACCATATCATGTTTCTAGAGCTTTCAGAAATTGGAATATATTCTTGATTAAAACGCTGGATCCTAAAGAGTAACTCCAAAGCATTCAGAGCACTTACTTTCACAAGTCGTCGTTATAAAAGTTGCAAAAATAAACGGATTTAATAGCTCATCCTCATTGTAAGAAGATCACTCTGCTCTACAATTCAGTCTCTATATAAGAAAGTAGCTAAACACACTCTTCTCACACTTCTCACAAAAGTTTCTTATTTTTCAAGTGAGTTCACAAAGTATCCAATATTACCATGCCGGAACAGTTCTGTATTAAATATACAGAAATTATGAATAATCGTATGATTGAACTTTTTTCGTCAGATATACTATATACATACATATATTTTACAGCTCTACCAAAAAAAAATGTATTGTATCGCATAAAGTTGACAAATGCCCTGATTACGAGTTTCTTCTCGAAAGTAATAAAAGTGGTCTTGGCTATTGTATATCTTAAATTTTGATAAAGGTTTGGCTTGTTAGCACTAAGCTCTTCCAGTCATGATTAAAGCTGTATACCCTTGTTTTGCTCACACAAACATCACATGATCCCCATTCTCAAGCTCCTTACTGTATAGAATATTTTGGCCTTAGACCTTTTGTTAAATAGATTTACATATGCCGTTCAATTTCAGGCAACATAAATCAATCATTTAGTGCTTACCCATGTGCATAACCCAGTGTATTGATATCTCACAAATTTCTAGTATGCTTATTAAAGATAGGCCTCTGGAAATGGCAGACTAGCTTAAAATAAACTTTCGTTTGGAATCAGTTAATAATAGGGATATAAATGGATGGTCGTATACAAAAATACATATTATTTGAAAAATGATAATGTCGAATGAAGGTACGTGGCAGAGATTTGGATGAAACACTCGATTTTTCAAAGCAAGGAATTACTTTCTAGATCTATAACTATCACTACTGAAATAATATTGACAAACTTGTATAGGACTTTGGAGATTTACTTCTTAAACTAGATCTACTTACATCAATAAAATATACGGAACTTTGTTAACATTAAGAAAGGCAGCAACAGTTTCCTGTCTTTCGGAGTGCCGATATCAAAAAGAGTCAAGGAAAATGCTCCACCACTATATAAAAATTAAAACTTTGCGCCCTCATGTTTTGTAAACTCATTAAAATATCACCGCAAATATTTTTCATCATTTTGGACCACTGTAAATCAGCACATGCACAATTATTGCTCCGAGTATTCCGAAAGCTTTTTTGCCCTCTTTGTCTCCAATCCAATTGAGTGTGTCAACAAGAAATTCTTAACTTTTTACGCACAAATTTCGAAATGTTTCTTTGCTGCTTCCAAGTAATCCAAACCGCAATATTCTATAGAATCCCTAACCATATTTTCGACATTTTTTTTTACTTACAGCGCTTTAGCGCACATGCAATTCCTTCCGCAAATGACGAAAAATGCTTTTGGTAAATTCTCTCTCCACTTTTTCGGCTGTTTAATGTTGCAGTTTAAGTGCATTGCCTGCGCGACTGCTTGGGTGGGAGCGTGAGAGAGTGAGAGGGGTGCAGGCTGACTTGCGTATGTGGCCCGGAGACACCATGGTGTGTTCGAAACCGTGCGTTTGCCACAAATATCCAACGCACGTTACCGCAATTCTTGCAATTTATCTTTTTGGCTCTTTGGCAATGTTTGGGCTAAATTTTCGTTCTTCGGAATTCTTGGCCACCTTCGGTTTTTCTTATTGTCTCATTTCGTACTAATATTTGTGCTTTCGATTTTGTTGTGGTTGTTGCTGTTAGCTGTTTGCGAAAATATCACACGGGTATAATTGAGTTTGACACAATAAATTGCTCATCACATGCACTTTGTTGCTGCCATTCGTACCGCTCTTGCATATCTTTGTTGTTGTTGCTGTTGTCACAAGGCAGCAGCATGAAACAAGAACAACGCGTACCGTCATCACGCCATGACATCGGAATACAATGTCTTGCGTCGCACTTTGCTCTCATAACCGCAACCGCCACCGTAGCGCGCGCTGCTGTTGCTCTTGTTGTTGCTGATCATGTTGTTTGCCAAGCAGTTGGCCGCGCGTTGGTGTTGATATTCCTGACCTTAAAGCGTTTTTCGGGACTGATTTATAAATTGATTTGTGCAACTTCAACACAGCGGGAGCGCAGTTCTTGCACTTTCCACAAACACATACACATACACACACTCAGGCAGCAGCACACAAGGTTCGAGCTTGCGGTATCATATGTGTATGCGCATGCGCTCGACTGCCCGACTCGTTCATCCTGCGATTGTGTACTCGTACGGCTGTCACCTTTGGGAAACTTCTTGCACAGTTCATTGGCAGCGCGCAATTATGTAAATACACAATTCGAACGCAGCGAGCCAACAAAGCCAATATGGAGTTGTTAAGTTGTGAATTTGCCATGTAATCGGACATTTCGGCAATTACAATATCAGTGTAGCGATTAATTTGTTAGTTATAGGCACGGAATGATTAAATACTCAATAATAAAAAGATTTCTTACTGTATTTTTAAATGTTTTTTTTTTTTTTTTTTTTACCAAATAATGATATTTTAGGCATTGTAGCAGTAGTAAGATGAAAATGGAATACTATTGTTATCAACAAGAGAGAGGGTCTAATAATTTCAGTGAAAAGTTTTAATAAAAATCAAATTGTGTCAACTCAAAATTAAAATGTGTACCTAATCTTTGGACAAATTGTCTTTAGCTAATAATTTGAAATTCTTCTTCCATAATAACTCAATGTTCTTACCCAAATATCAGATAGAGCGTACTCTTTCAATAAAGCTGACTCATTAGAAAATTATGTTCACTATGCTTTCAATATGCTCTATCCATACAATTTCGGAAGCAAATTTTTGGCACTCTTATCCATAAATACGATATGAAATGCACGAGAGAAATATAATTCATTATATTGAAGAAATGAAAGATATTTCGAGACTCAGCTATGGTATTATTACGAAAAAAATCCATTACACTGAATTCATTCTAGATGATATTTGTTTTTATTACAACTGTGTTCCTTCGTTAACATTCAATAACAAGATTTATCTATGGACTAATGAGGCCTTTTGCTTTTAGATAAACCAACGATGAGTTATGCTGTCTACGGCATGAGCATTTTTTGTTTTGAGACGTCATGGGAGATACCCTTTTTACGAACCTCTGAAACCCACCTAACCCACTAAACGCGCTGTTCATCCCATCAGCTCACTTAAGTTCCTATTACAGTTCATGCATCCTCAAGACATGACTACCTGCTAAAAGAGAAGTAAAATCAATTACACTAAATTTATGTACACTCTGGAATCACATTATCGGCTCTTATGGCATTTCACCCATTCAACGGAAGGATCAGTAATTTTAATTCAATTTTAGCACACTTGGCCACCGCACGACCCGCAGCGCTTAAGATTTATCTCAACAACTCATAATGAAGACCTTAAAAATGTACTTACGCATATCCTTAAAATCTTTGCTCCCACCAAAGCGCCGACCAACCGTTCTATATGATTGAATCTGTTCATTAACAGTTGTCGCGACACGTCGCACAGTCGATCGTAAACAACGCCAACAACACATCATCGGCAATAGCGGCCGCCTCAGCATCTTCGCGCGACGCAAGCTCCATCACTTAGCCGGCGGCCAAGTGTTCGAGATTGTTGATTTCAATGCGGCTACTGTGGTTTGTTGCCCGATTTCTCGATTAGCGCCCCACTGCTGCTTTATGGGTAGCACTTTCGAGCAACAACAATTGCAAATCAATGAATAAGTGTGCGGGAGAATGATGTGGAAAGCATAGAAATCGCAAAATTGAAGTGACGATGAAATGCTCTCAATAAGTAGGCTTTAACTACAACAACAACGCTGACGACAAATGCCACAACTCAGCCGTTCCGTTGCCAGCAATCAAAACTGTTGCCGGGTGTTTACTGTTGTTGTTTATGATGAAGATAATGCCGCTAATATCAATTGTGATGAGCAGAACTTTGACGCGGCAGATTGACCGTTGGCAAAATTTTGCTTATCTCTTCGGATTCACGGTTGCATGTGAGTGTGTCTGTATGCTGTTGTTTCCACAGGTGGCAACGTCGACTCGCTTGCAATTCAGGACGCTGCTCTCTGCCCCTTTCCATATTCCCCATCGCTAATTACGCAGACGCACTTGAACAGCGCTGTTGACCGTTAGAATTGATTTAAGTGTGATTGGCGATATTTTCGCCAACACCTCTCACTCACCATTCAACAGTACTAGGTATTTAACTCCGCAACGTTAGTGGCGGCGGTAACCTCAATCGGCGTTTTTAATATTTAATTCGCGATTGCCACCGTTGATTGTGCGTAGAGGTGCGAAACAAGTGCCTGGGGGATTATGTGCCACATTATGCGGCAAAGCCAAAGCCGCCGCACCTCGCTCAACCACTACAGCGCGAGCACCGCCGCCGACAATACTAGCACCAACGACGAATCTCGCAGATTGCTTGAGCATTGAAATTGGTGCACTTGCACACTGGCTGGCTCCTTAGCCAATAGGCGGATTGTTTGCTGTTGATATCTCGCTGGCTAGCAGTCATTGCAACAATGTCTGTCTCTGGCGGGTGCTAGGGACCACAGCTAGCCGGCAATGGCATTAAAATTGCTGCATACAAATTAAAGAGCGACGATTTTCACTCAACAACAGACGGTGCGCGCTGGTCAACGACCAACTGTCCGTGGTGGCGGCGACAAGTAGTTGCTATTGTCCGTAAGTAATTGTAATAATGTTGAAAAATTTCTCAATTACTTGCTGCTGCTTTGCCTATCCTCAGGGGCGTTAATGCGAAACTTGGATGACTGTCATTACACAGCCACCACACGCCAATACCTATGCTACCCCAATTATCACAGCACTGCCATGCTAACCCAAATCGGACAATATGTATATAGAGGTTCCATCTAAAATATTTCCTACTTTGCATTGGAAAGATAAATAGTGTATGTACGTAGAGAAAGAGAAATTATTTTACAGGTTTTTTTGAATAAAGTATGCCCCGAAACTATTGGAAAGCTACACTACCTCAGAAGATTATATTGTATTATATTTTGAAAAAAGTTAGAGATCTCTAATAAAATGCCTAGGTGTTAAAAATTACCTACTATTCATTACATACATAGAGTGTGTAGCGTATACGAGTAATATTGATTCTTCTTCTTTATTGGCGTAGACACCGCTTACGCGATTATAGCCGAGTTAACAACAGCGCGCCAGTCGTTTCTTCTTTTCGCTACGTGGCGCCAATTGGATATTCCAAGCGAAGCCAGGTCCTTCTCCACTTGGTCCTTCCAACGGAGTGGAGGTCTTCCTCTGCTTCTTCTTATCCCGGCGGGTACAGCGTCGAATACTTTCAGAGCTGGAGTGTTTTCGTCCATCCGGATAACATGACCTAGCCAGCGTAGCCGCTGTCTTTTAATTCGCTGAACTATGTCAATGTCGTCGTATATCTTGTACAACTCATCGTTCCATCGAACGCGGTACTCGCCGTGGCCAATGCGCTAAGGACCATAAATCTTTCGCAGAACTTTTCTCTCGAAAACTCGCAACGTCGACCCATCAGTTGTTGTCATCGTCCAGGCCTCTGCACCATATAGCAGGACGAGAATTATGAGTGACTTATAGAGTTTGGTTTTTGTTCGTCGAGAGAGGACTTTGCTTCTCAATTGTCTACTAAATCCGAAGCAGCACTTGTTGGCAAGAATTATCCTGCGTTGGATTTCTAGGCTGACATTGTTGGTGGTGTTTACGCTGGTTCCAAGATAGACGAAATTATCTACGACATCAAAGTTATGACTGTCAACAGTGACGTGAGAGCCTAGTCGCGAGTGCGACGACTGTTTGTTTGATGACAGGAGATATTTCGTTTTGCCCTCGTTCACTGCCAGACCCATTTTCTGTGCTTCCTTGTCCAGCCTAGAGAAAGCAGAACTAACGGCAGCTCCTTTTCGTGCTGTCGAAAGCAGCTTTGAAATCGACGAAGAGGTGGTGTGTGTCGATTCTTCTTTCACGGGTCTTTTCCTGGTGAATATCTGGTCGGTTGTTGATTTTCCAGGTCTGAAGCCACACTGATAAGGTCCAATCAGTTTATTGACGGTGGGCTTTAATCTTTCACACAATACGCTCGATAGAACCTTATATGCGATGTTGAGGAGGCTAATCCCACGGTAGTTGGCGCAGATTGTGGGGTCTCCTTTTTTATGGATTGGGCATAGCACACTTAAATTCCAATCGTTGGGCATGCTTTCGTCCGACCATATTTTACAAAGAAACTGATGCATGCTCCTTATCAGTTCTTCGCCGCCGTGTTTGAATAGCTCGGTCGGCAATCCGTCGGCCCCTGCCGCTTTGTTGTTCTTCAGGCGGGCAATTGCTGTCAATTCTGTCTGCAAATGCGTCTCGCTTTCCTCTTCAACACTCGGTATCTATCCCATCCGGCACGTGTTGTGGTCGATCGTAACGTTACGAAGTAGGCAGTCTGTTTTCTCTCCGCTGCGACACGGGACTCTTCGTCGTACCAGCTGTTCTTTTGCATTTTCCGAAAACTAATGGTTTCTGTTGCAGCTGTACGTAAGGAGTTTGAAATGCCGTCCCACAGTTCCCTTATGCCGAGTTGTTGATGAGTGCTCTCAGAGAGCAGGAGTGCAAGCCGAGTAGAAATCGTTCTGCTGTCTGTTGTGATTGCAGCTTCTCGACGTCGAACCTTCCTTGTGTTTGTTGACGTGCGTTTTTTGCTGCACAGTTTTTTGCAACAAGATAGTGGTGTCGATGTTAGGACCTCGGAGCGTACGCACGTCTAGAACACTGGAGACGTCTCTTCCGTCTATCACAACATGATCGATCTGGTTGGTGGCTTTTCGATCCGGAGACAGCCAGGTAGCTTAATGTATTTTCTTGTGCTGGAATCTAGTACTACAGATAACCATATTTCGGGCCCCGGCGAAGTCGATCAGCCTCAACCCATTTGGGGATGTTTCGTCGTGGAGGCTGAATTTACCGACTGTTGTGCCAAATATACCTTCTTTGCCCACCCTGGCGTTAAAATCGCCAAGCAAGATTTTGACATCGTGGCGGGGGCAGCTCTCTCCCACCACGAATCTCACACCAAGCTTGCGCTCCTTTATATGGCCACTGTAGTAAATGCCACAAGGACCTACTCGTCTTTGTCCTTCCCCGTCCATCGCATTTCTTGAACGGCGGTGATGTCAGCCTTTATTTTCACGAGGAATCAACCAGCTGGGCAGCGGCACCTTCCCAATTAAGGGACCGGAGATTCCAGGTGCATGCCTTTAATTCGTAGTCCTCATTTCGTTTGCCATGATCGTCATCAAGAAGGGGGTCTCTCATCCGAGGCTTGTTGCTTCCTTTCATTGGGAGTGTTTTTTTTACGTGGCGGGTCCCAAACCCGGCGCACAACCCTGCTGAGGGGATGTTTCGCCTTCTCGCTTTAGCTCGCCTTCAAATGGATGTGAGCTGCTTGAGTCATAAGTAAAAGAATCGTTTATGGCCATTCCCAAATGAGTAGCGAACAGAGAACTTTCCTCACTTGCGTGAACTTTTAGACATGACTCCATCCTCCAATAATATTGATTATAGAACAGAATATCCGTAATATACTACAACTTTCCAGAATATATAGATATCTACAAAAAATTTCGAACAGTATATATATAACTGCTATAGTTACGACAGAATAAGTGTTTTTTTTTTTAAGTAATACAAATTTAAATGGCCTTTTTGTAAGAGCTCTTTACATGTAACTTGGTAATAATCATCAACAAAATTAATTACTTCTTATTCTATACTGTATCAATACGTTTATATAACTTTTTGAATTATTTCATTCGAATGATATTACGAATTTAAAAATGTAAGTTTTAGAAAACAGTCGCGTGGTCGCCATTCACCACGCTCGGCTAAGGTGTAACATATTATGCGATATAGGCGTCATTGGGGCACGGAAGAGAAGTCAATGTCAAGAAATAAAGAAGAGGCAGTCATATGCTGAATTGAATTTAAGTAATATAAAATATGGCAAACATAAGGATGACTTTCCACTTTTATACTGGTAATTATATGGAGGTATCTGGACGAAACTCTTAAGAAGTTTTGCTAGTCTATTAAGTATGGTTCTCCAGTTTTTTCATATATAAGAAAACTGAGCATTTTTTGTCACGAAGAAGATAAAAACCCACTTTTTCATGTTTTCCTTTTGAGCTCTTTGAAAATTCTTGAGGCCATGTCCTTATGTAAAGCAGGTTAGGGGCAGTATTCTTTTGTGACAATCTCTGAATTAAAAAATCGATGACCACAACTCTGTCTTTTAAACCGAATATGTGGTTTACCATAAATCATGCTCTAAATAAATCGGCAAGCTAATTAACTTCATTTTTAATAAGCGAGCAACAGTAATGACGCATCAACACAAAGTTCTGTAACTCTCAGAACGCGGTCGGAAGCATAATCGGTATCAGCTGTCCAAGGGCTTTTCGCTAACCTCTGCTTAGAGAATGAGCGAATAACACTCCGACGAGCTGGGCGGGAAATCACAAAAAGTAGTTAAATGATGTATTTCTGGAAGTCACTTAAGAGCACAATGGGCGTTAAGAGCAGCTATTTTGCAACAAAGTATTATTTTGGTATTCTCTTTCAACCAATCAACCTACCAAAAAATGGTGGTATTTCAACTCTCCTATATCACCCAATTGTCTGAAAGCTAGCCTTTCGAGAATACCATTTTCCTAATTCATCCGGAAGTCATTAAGAATACTTTTCACAAGGGTTTTTCTGCAGGAATCATTTTCTCGCCTATCCCCATCGGTTGCACCAATAATGTCGCAACGATTTACGCTCTCTGGCAGTTCTATATTCTATAGTAGCATTCAACTGTCCGAACAGGGTTCAAAAGCAATCATTCTTCCACTAGTATTGAGTGTCTATGCTTTGTCTTTACAGTAAAAGAGCAGAGGAAACAGTATGAATTTTGTACCAACTAGAATCGGTCAAAAAATTTTAGAAAACATTCTTGACTCATGAAAATTCGATGTAAACAATATCGCTAGTCGTCTCACCCATCTGTTATAAATTATTTAATACGCCCTGCTCCTAGTTGTTGAAAAAGGATCTTAGAGAAATATAGAACGTCAGTCGGTCATTGGATATAATTTCTGTCTCTTGAGTTAAGGGTTAATTAATTATAAACTCAGAACAACTACTGACCATCAGAGCGACAAGAACGATTACAATCTTTAGGCATTATTAAGCTATGTACGAAGGTCTATAACTTTTAGAATGTTTGGAAATTTCCCGAACGACCTTGAGCAGTTAATCGACCACGACAGAAACATTGTATAAGCCAGAGTTGCAAATAGAAGCTAATAGACACATAACAAAACCAAGAATTCGGCTCTCGGCCAGTGGTTCATATTCGGCATACTGGTTGGACGCCACTAACGATCTGCTGACACTTTTGCTGAGCCAAAACGGAGACTTTTTTGAAAAATAAGCAAATACTTGGAAAAACAATATACAAATGCCAAAAATTTACATAAATTTTCTTAACCGTTTTCTTTGTTGGATATTTATTTACTTTTTTTCCTTACAGTTTTTATTGATTTTGCCAAGTCTGTGTGCTAAATGATTTTCCAAAAGCGCGACGCAAAAATTTGCATAACAAAAGAGACCCAAACGGATGCATGTCGCATGCTGCATGTGGCATGCCGTTGTTGCAATAACATTTTGCCCACTAACCAGCTTAGCAGCCAGCCATCCGCGCACGTTAGGCCAGCGCATTGGCAGCAGAGTAGATGGGATAGAAAAATACTGAAAATATTGTCTTATTGAAGCGAGAAGAGGAAAAAAAAGCGAAAAATCGACTGCATAAGGAAAAGTGTAATAGAGTTGCGCAAAAAGTAAGCATTACTACAAAAACAACCCACAGCATCACTGGCTGTCGGTCGCGCATGTGAAACGCACCCAAAAATGCCCGTGCGCTGGCACATGCAAAGTGGTAGCGCAACAAAAATCTAACAACAAAAATATGAATTTCTTAAATGCCCACCAAAGTGACTCACACACACATTCTACTTCAAAATCGAAAAACTATATATTTCTATGCGCATATATATTTATTTATCTACATAAATGCATGCATGTCTGTATATTTTTATAGATATCTATCGTTTTTGAATTTGTGAAGTTGCGAATTTTCGTTTGCAATTTTTGGCGAATTTTGCATAAACTCCTTGTTTTTGTTATTGCCGCTAATGCTGACATATTTTGCGCCGTAACGTGCGACATTCCTGCCACAACGCGCATTTTCATGCCGAGCGTGTCGAATGTACATACCGTTTTGCCAAATATTTAATTCGATACATATAGGAATGCATTTTTCCTTTTGTTATTTTTTTTTTCATTTTAATTTTTGTAGCATACGTGTGATTATTTGTGCTTTGTGGCGGTCTGGCCGTCGCCACTAAAATTTCGGGATGCGGAATTTCGTGGTGATGGCCGAAAATATTTATATGTGTGTGTTATAAGCGTTTGCAAGGCATGCTGTTGTATGCAAAATCTTACGGATTCAAAATTTCAGTTGTCGAAATAGTATTTTTGGTGGTCTGGCTATGGATTTATGAGTGGTTAATGCATATCGGTTTGTATTAATATTTCCATTTTCTTGTTACTGGATCTATAATTATACCTGATTACCTTATTCTTCTCCACCTGATCTCTCCAGCGGAGTGCAGGTCTTCTTCTTCCTTTCTACCGGCGGGTGCTGAATCGAAAACCTTCAAAGCTGGAATGTTCTCTTTCATCCGGACAACATGGCCTAGCCAGCGAATCTAGCCAGCGAATCTCTTGATTCGCTGAACTATGCCAATGTCGCCTATATCTCGGATAGCCGAATTCACTTACTGCCTTTAATATTAGATATATGTCTTAAGCCAATATTTCGAAGCAGATTAGCAGTACGTAACACCTATTACATATAATCTGCCTAAGAATACTTAGTAGGAAGAATAATGCTATGCCAAGGCAGAAAAGGTTGCTTCTAATATTACGATCGCAATCATAAAAATCGATAATTTGTGCATTGAAATCTAGGAAAAAATCTGAGATGAGAACTATTCATATTCACCATGGTATTCTGTGTACATACTATACTTAATCACAAAATTCTGAAAATCTACAGAAAAGTGAAACAGCCAAAATAGAATCTTAAACCATGTAATTCGGTTAACCACTCATCAGACATACTGACGCAAGCGCTGCCAATTGAAGTGCACACGATCTGTTACCTTCGCCACTTTAATGGGCTTAATGCGAGTAGGTGCGAATAATTTCTATACAAATTGCCTTCTATTCAAACAATGATAATAAATATTTGCCGGCAACACGGAACTGGCTTGAAGAGGTACAAAAAATATGTTCAAAACAACAAACTTTTTGGCATTATTGGCTGTACTCTGAATGTGGCAACAACACGTTGTTGCAATATCATGGTTATGCAGATAGAAGCAACGCATTGTGTGCCGCGAATTTGGAAAACGCATACGCAGGTTCCCCTTTATATATTGCGATTATAGAACAAAAACAGATACTCGTATTACGAATAATCATAGAAAATCGCTTTTTTGTTTTCAAAATTATTATCGCGTAAGATTCACATTTCTTTCTAACAAACTGGCAACCATTTGTTTGGAAGTGCTTCGTAGTAAAACAGCTTTTGTTAGATTCGACTTATTTTGAAACATCGTCGACTGCTGTTTGCTTTCGGGCATTCATTAGTATAAATTCATGATTCCTCGTGTTTGTTTTTTACATATCTCTCGGCCAACCGACACGATTTTTCTACTATCAAATGCTCATGTAATATTGCATTTATGCTGATCCCACTAATGCGTATGGTTATCTCAATCTGACCATAGGTCACATGATGGTTTCAACTTGGAGTTATCTACGACCTCGATGGAATTCACAATACTGTTCGGAAACGGTAAACAGTGGGCCTTGATAGAGCTTCATTGCCAAAAATGTAATTAAGCTCATCGAAGCACTGTTGCTGAGATAATCCACTTCGAAATTTGCATAAAATAATCGGGTGAAAATGTCCGCAATTTAATCCCATTTTTTAACAGAGTTGAATCGAAATTAATGAAAGAACACAAATACTGCTCGCAAGTTTACGATATAGTTATGAGTTTCCGGATTGCAACACTAAGATTGCCGAATCCCGAAATATTAAAGGCAACCTACGTATGTGCATGCGGTTATATGCATGTGTGTAGGTAAGTGTCTCCTTTCAAACCTGAAACACGCTGGTAGGGCGTTGATTAGCCTTTATTCCAAGCTCTTGTGTGTGGCAATATTGTATTGAATGCTAATTTCTGACAAAATACCGTTGCGCGGCAGAAACAAGGGACTAGACTACAAATTCACTTAGGCACATAGAAATGTCGGCAGCGACGAAAAATCACAATAAAACACACACGCATTCATCGATGATATAAATATGAAAAATGAAGAAATTCTAAAAGCAAGACAACCACAACTTTTGAGGAGTGTTTTGCTTTGCTTTTCGGCGTTGCCACAAACAACATACAAGTATATGGACGCACACTGCGCCATAACCGCCTAATATATCCACTATTAATATACTGATTACTCAAGCCTCTTTGCAATTGCATACGTGTATGTGCTTGTCTTTCGCTTATAAATGATTCGAAGAAAATAGAAGGCAGAAAGAAAGGCATAATGGAAGGAAAGGAATTAAAGGTGAACAATGCAGGAAATACAGCCTGGTATTCGCCAACGAACCCTTCTATTAGAGGACAATAAATAATAAAATGTTGACGCGGCCACGTCATAACCTTTGAACGAATAAACAGACAATAACAACAAAAACCGCAGCATCAATGTTGAGGAAAGTTATGTGCCGTTAGATTTTGCGTGGAGGCGAAAGCGTTTGTTCGCGAGCAGAAAGCGCATAATGAATTCAATTAGTCGACAATTGAAGTTTGTTCATTGTTGTTGTTATTGTTATTGAATCTTCCATTGCCGTTGTTGTATTTGAGCTCAAATGCTCAACTATGATTGTTGGGAATGCCCTCTGGCATTGGCATTAGCCGTGAAATAGTGCCGCAGTGGGTTGCACATTTCCTGCAAACAAAAGACTTAAGAAACGAACGCGTTAATGGTAAGAGGAGGGAATATAGTTACATAAATGTTTTAGACAGTAAATGGAAAGATTGTATTATAATTAATTATGCAGAGAATATAATTTTTATGAAATCTTCTTTTTTGGCCATATAAAGCACTGTCGAGATGCACGGCTCAATAGCCCATATAATTTCATTTTGGTACAATTTAGCACGCGAGCAGATTTTATTATACTTTTTTATATCTTATGATAGATTGTCTTTCCATTTCATTTGCTAATGAAACTAGTGATCTATTGATTTTTAGAAATTTGAAAAGATCAATGAAGTGCATGTATAAATTATCAGCTTGACGAGCTGACTCGATTTAGCCATGTCCATTTGTATATACACGAAATAGTCCCTAATTTATTGATCTTAAAATTTGAACACAGCTTTTCCCCTCCAAGAAATTGTTCATTTGTCGGGCCACTATAACTGGACCATCAAAATTAAGTTCTGTATACTGATATTCCACGAAATTCATCAAGGGTATTATAGCTTTGGTGCAGCTGCAGTTGACGTCCTTTTTATTATTTTTTTTTCAGGAGTCACTTTGTAGCCCTAATATAGGCAAGGTGTAATCTACTTCAATGCTGAAATTATAATTTGTCAAAGATAGCTTAAGGAAAGGACTTCCTCTAATAAGATTACAATCTCATAACCTGATTCTGAGAGGAATCAAGTAGATATATTGAAAATATGTTGACGCAGAAAGTACTTAACCGGGCCTCCGCTATACGCAGTATTCGCCTTAAGCGCGCTGACTGCAAAAATCACATTATTCAAAGAGTGTAACTATCACTAGCACTCATCTACCTTCTTATCTGATTTGTTTGAATACCTGGTCACAGCGGAGTCACTGGAAATTACAAATCGAGATAAGGTAGATAGAGAGGTCAACTTTATCCCACTTTCATCAGATTGGGAAACGGTTGGTACTCCGCTCTGCTCTTGAGCTGTAACTTTGGATGTATGGAGCTTCTAGGTCTTCTGATCTAGTTGCTCTTAGCAGGTTTGAACTGGCCGCAATGGTAGCTATTCTGACTGGATACTGTCCGATAGACCCACAAGCGGTGAAGACACATATTTTGTCGGCTACAATTTAGTCTAACCTGACTGACACAAAAGCTTTACTTTTCATTCATTTATTCACAATACTTTCAACTGAATAATATTTTTATGATGCTAAAGTGAACTCTAAACAAAATAAACAATTTTTTGGAAGTCTTAGGGTTAAACCTCTTAAGGTAACATGTACTAAACACAATAATATTGAATGGTTTTATAATAGTGTCGTCCCACCCAGATGAATTTAATGTGTGGAAAAGACACAGAATGGTAAGCTGATGTTGTTTTATTCAATTACAAGAAAAAACTTTTACTTGATTGCACCTAAAAAGCTTTTATATATTTTTTTACCATTCCTAATTATTTGTTTTACATGCCAACACTAAATGCTTAAAAGTTTTAGTAGACCTTGAGGCCGCCAAAAAAGTGTACACGATTACCGCACAGCACGTACATAGGTACATCTATAGAATAATATACTGAAATATATCAAATGCAACTTACTTTTAAGTACTCTGCAGCCGTTACACAATTCAACCGTTATTATTACGCTGACATTCCTTTTTCGCCAGTCAAAACATGAGAATTATGACTTGTGATTAAAATCTACTCAATAAAATACCCAATAATTGGAGATTTTCGTGGCTAATAAGCATTTATGTACGACATACACACATACACACACAGGCATATGTATGTTTGTATGTGGGTACACAGGCGACTGTAAGAGTTTAAAGCGAAACTATTGCAGGTGTTTCTACCAACTTAAGCCAACGATGCCTATGAATAAAGGTGTACAAGAAAAACATTCAACTGATTTACAGTCTGCAATCAGCTGAGTAGAATTAAATACGCGAATTAAGCACAAGTTTAGCGAGATCATGTGTGTTATAATGAACTAAAGTTGTTAGGCGTTAATGTATAGTCCACGTACATATTGCGTAGTCGAAAAAGTCTTTTCGTATTTCTAGTCAAACTTCAACTTATTTTTTTTTAGATTTATAATGAACTTTATTGAACCAAATATGTACCATTTCGGTCGACCACTTTTTGCTATTTTTCCGCTAGAGACATTATTCTAAAAGTCTAGTGTAAAACTTTTGTGGTTTCTCAGCGAAAAACTTCTTCTGAAGCCAACTTTACTTCATTAAGGGACTTCTGCATTGACCAAAGCAAATGGTATTATTTGATCCACTTTTCATCTCCTGTTACCATTTGCTTCAGAAAAGACTTTTTTCACTTAGTTTCAGCAATGAATCGCAAATGTTAATTCGGCACATCAAATTTTTCACAGACAATTCATGTGGTACCCTAACATCGAGCTTCTTTTTGTAGCCTGCCTTTTTTAAATGGTTCAACACCATTTGATGATAAATGTTAAGTTTCTTAGTGATGTCATGACCACTTATGTGAAGGTTCTGGTCAATCTTTTCCATAATTTTATCGACTTTTTAACGATAGGTCGACCAGAGCAAGGTGCCTCTTTCACCGAAATTTTCAGAACGGAAGCGAGGGAACTCCGAACTAATACAGCATCGTATCCGTAAACTTCACAAATTTAATTGGTGGCTTGCGTGTCATTCTTCCTTTTTTATAAATATAGCGAATTTCTTCATTATTTTCACTAATTTTTGAACAGCTGTAACTTTTTTTCAACTTCCCCGAATTTAATTTTTAGTTAAGGGGAGCTTAAAATCTCACCTTTCCAATACTATGGTATGACACAATGTGATTGGTAGCACCGAAGATATATGACTAATATATGCACTTATATCCAAATTTACCTTTTTCAAATTATTTGTCTCTAGTATATATTTAGTAAGTACACACCTATAATTAAAAAAACAAAATTATTTAACTTCAATTCTCTTCAGATATTGTTGTTTTACAAGTAGTTAATAGGCAATTCAAGGAATTTGTTTTCTCAACTTCGGTTGCATTGGCTATAATACCCTTGACAAATACGAACGGTTTCTTACAAAAACTTTGATAGCTATATGCTAAAACGACTCGATCTGAACAATTTCTTTGAAGATTGCACTGTTGCTTCGGACAATAACCCATGTTAAATTTCATGAAAATATCTAATCAAATAAAAAGTCTTCAATACAATCACTTAAATCCGATCGTTCTGTTTGTATGGCAGCTATACTATATTCTATGGTAGTTCGATATCGGCAGACCAAAAAAATTTGCAGCTTCTTGAGAAAAGCAAGGGTGCAAAATTTGAGAACGATATCTCAACTCAACTGAGGGATTACTCTGTTCAGAGTAAAATTAAGAAAGTGTTACGCCAAGTAAGATTACAAAAAATTTGTAACCCTCAGTAGAACGGAAATCATTATTTATTCCATCTTTAATTTTGGAAACCTACACTTTCCCTCAACAAATCATAGAAGAATAGTGACGTTGCAATAGATATGATATTTGATATTAACTCGACCAAATAGGCTAAATTTAATATATCGAATAGATATTGAAAACGCCGCTGTTCTCAATTGCCGCTAAACTTAAATAACACATATTTTGAAACAGGTAAACAGTTTAAATAAAGGTGAAAAAACGTGGAGTAGGCAAAGAAAGGGCCCACATTAAGTTTGACATTGCTCAGATTGATTCGGGAAACGTCGCTGTAAGAAAAACACGGGTCATTTGAATTTCAAAACAAACGTTATAATATTTTTTTTTTCTCTTTTTCAAAAAATATGTTTAGTGCTTTAAAATTAGTAAATTTTCTGTTAATGTGGAAGGATCTCACTACACGCACACGCTGTTCGAAAAGAAAACCTTTTTGGATAATTCCTAAAGGATCGGTTCCTGGCGATCCGATATCGGGTTGCGGATGTCATAACCTTGCGTTAACGTGTGAAAGTGAAAACAGAGCTCGTTCCAGTCGTGTAGATATTTTTTAAAGTCTGAATGGTGAATATGAACGGGCGTTTGGCGATGATGAGTTGTTTTGTATGCTGTGTGTGTTGTGAAGATGGAGTCATATGTAGAAGTTCATGCACGTGAGGAAAGTTCTCTGATCGCCATTCACTTGGGAGTGGCCAGAAACGATTCTTTTACATATCACTCAAGCAGCTCACGACTTCCGGTCTTTGACCAAGTATCCTCTGGGTAGCCTAAGAACATTCGTTTGAGGGCGAACTAAAGTGAGAAGGCGAAACATTCCCTCCACAGGGTCTTGCGCTGGGTTTGGAACCCGCCACGTAAAAAGCGCCACCAATGAAAAATTTCCAACAGCATCGGATGAGAAACCCCCCTTTTGATGACGACCAGGGCAAACGAAATAAGGACTCCGATATTAGGGCATTCACCTGGACCGTTAATTGGGAAGGTGCCGCTGCCCAGCTGGTTGATGTCCTCGTGAAAATAAAAGCTGACATCACCGCCATCCAAGAAATGCGATGGAAGGGACAAGGACAGAGACGAGTAGGTCCTTGTGGCATTTACAAGAGTGGCCATACAAACGAGCGCAAGTTTGGTGTGGGATTCGTTGTGGGAGAGAGACTCCGTGGCCGAGTACTATCATTCACTCCGGTAAATGAACGTCTAGCCACAGTCCGCATCAAAGCGAGGTTCTTCAACATATCGCTGATTTGCGCCCACGCCCCGACGAAAGAGAAGGACGATGTAACCAAAGATGCCTTCTATGAGCGCTCGGAGCGCGCCTATAAGAGTTGCCCCGCCACGATGTCAAAATCGTGTTTGGGGACCAAAAGCCAACAGCCAGATCGATCTTGTTGTGATAGACGGAAGACATGTCTCCAGTGTTCTAGACGTGCGTACGCTCCGAGGTCCTAACATCGACTCGGACCACTATCTTGTTGTAGCCAAGACTCGCACCCGCCTCTGTGCAGCAAAAAGCGCACGTCAACAAACACAAGGAAGGTTCGACGTCGAGAAGCTGCAATCTCAACAGACAGCAGAACGATTTTCTACTCGGCTTGCACTCCTGCTCTCTGAGAGCACTCGTCAACAACTCGGTATAAGGAACTGTGGGACGGCATTTCAAACTCCTTACGTACAGCTGCAACCGAAACCATTGGTCTCCGGAAAATGCACAAGAACAGCTGGTACGACGAGGAGTGCCGTGTCGCAACGGAGAAAAACAGGCTGCCTACCTCGCAACGCTACGATCGACCACAACACGTGCGGGGTGGGATAGATACCGAAAGTTGAAGAGGAAAGCGAGACGCATTTGCAGACAGAAAAAGAAAGAGGCCGAAATGCGTGAGTTTGAAGAGCTTGATAAGCTGGCCGACAGGGGAAATGCTCGAAAATTTTATAAAAAATGCGGCGGCTTACAGAAGGTTTCAAGACCGGAGCATACTCTTGTAGAACCCCCAAAGGTGATCTAGTAACTCAGTGGCGTAGCTACAACTTCGGGCGCCCGGGGCCAGGGTTCTAAAAACCCATTTTCGCCCTATATCTTGTACACTTTTGACACAATTTTCAGGAATTTTTGCCCGAATTGGAGCTTTAAAAAAACAGCGAAGATCGTTTTGCCGCCCCAAGACGTTGCGCCCGGGGCGCAAAGAACAACAAAGCGGCGGGGGCCGATGGATTGCCGGCCGAGCTATTCAAACACGGCGGCGAAGAACTGATAAGGAGCATGCATCAGCTTCTTTGTAAAATATGGTCGGACGAAAGCATGCCCAACAATTGGAATTTAAGCGGGCTCTGCCCAATCCACAAAAAGGGAGACCCCACAATCTGCGCCAACTACCATGGGATAAGCCTCCTCAACATCGCGTATAAGGTTCTATCGAATGTATTGTGTGAAAGATTAAAGCCCACCGTCAACAAACTGATTGGAGCTTATCAGTGTGGCCTTAGACCTGGCAAATCAACAACCGACCAGATATTCACCATGCGCCAAATCTTGGAAAAGACCCGTGAAAGAAGAATCGACACACACCACCTCTTCGTCGATTTCAAAGCTTTTCGCGAGAAAAGTTCTGCGAAAGATTTATGGTCCTGGGCGCATTGGCCACGGCGAATATCGCATTCGATGGAACGATGAGCTGTTCGAGATATACGACGACATTGACATAGTTCAGCGAATTAAAAGACAGCGGCTACGCTGGCTAGGTCATGTTGTCCGGATGGACTCTCCAGCTCTCTGGCTTCGCTTGGAATATCCAATTGGCGCCCAGTAGCGAAAAGAAGAAACGACTGGCGCGCTGTTGTTAACTCGGCTATAATCGCGTAAGCGGTGTCCACACCAGTAAAGAAGAAGAATAAGTGTGTTGTGTACGATGCCTAATCTGATGTCGTATAGTAGTACATTCACATTCCACAAGAAAATTTCTACCCATCAGCCCAGGTACACTTTAAAGTCTCTTTCAAGCAGCAGGTTAAATGAAGTGATATGTGGGGAGAAAACAATAGACAGCAAATCTCAATAATTCCTCATACATAATCTATAATAATAATTTATGTTTTTTAGGAATATCTTCAATGAGGCAATACTTCATTAGGATATGATCTATTTGACAGCCTCTAATTGATTTATACTCAGTTTGGTTTAACACTAGAATGGGTACGTTAAAAAACAAAATTGTCTACAAGCTATTGTTGGGACGCCGTTATATCCTCATAAAGTCATGGTTTTGTGTGCTCTGTGAACAGAAGGAATCATTTCTTCATAAAAGGTGCGATCCAAAGTAAACAGGACTTTTTGAATCTAGGCCCCCTGGTGGCGCCACCTATATGTCGACTGGTGCGTTAGAATCTGCTGTCTTTATTGATTGTCCAGTGAGAATTTAATATCATTTAATTGATTTTAAGTGAAGTTATTGCGTTTTAAGTGTCAGTATATTTGTGTTATCGGTGCGAAAATGAGCTTCGAACAAAGAGCCAACATTAAATTTTGTTTTAAAATTGGTAAAACGTTTACCGAAACGTTTCAGTAGATGAAACAAGTGTATAGCGATGATTGCCTATCCCGTAGCAGAGTGCACGAGTGGTTTCACCGTTTTCAAAGTTGTCGTGAGGACATAAATGACGATCAACATGTGGGCCGATCAAAATCCCTGATCAACGGAAAACCCATCGAAACTGTGAATGAGTTCATCAAAAATCAGTCGAAATCATCAATGAAATTCATGGAAATGGAATTGAACATCTCCAAAACATCGATTTATCGCATTTTGGCCAAACATTTGGGCTTACGAAAGGTGTGTGCACGGTTTGTTCCGCACAAATTGACTGACGACAAAAATTACTCTTATCGATCGACGCTTGTGACCGATTATTTGACCAAAAATCACATTTTAACCATTAACCACTCTCCGTATTCACTTGATGTGGCACCGTGAGACTTCTCCCTTTTCAGAAAAATGCTTTTGCCAGTGAAAGGAAAGCGTTATGCAGACGTAGAGGCAATTCAAAAGGCTTGCACCGGCATACTGGCGGTCCTGCCAGCCAACGAGCTAAAACACTCGTTCGACATGCAGAAGGAGACGGGTTTGAATAACATAAATTGATTTTGCGGAAAAACCCATCTGTTCTTGTTTTTTTTTTTTTTTGTTTGAAAAGTTCTGTTTACTTTGGAACGCTCCTTGTATGTCATCAAAAATGAAGCGAAGCATAATATCACAGTCAATGAGAAGCGCCTCAGAGTCATGATTATTGTCTTTTTCCGCTTAAATTGGAGGATTTTGATTTTGACAAAATAATCAATTATTGGAAGAAAAATTTGGATGAGCTCAGTATTTCATGTTGTGGGCCTGCGGCAGGGCTAATTCAACATCACTGGACTAAGCCCGATACAATTGATTCCTCGTAAGAAAATATTCAGCGCGTTATTGCTGATTATTTTATTTCACACATCTAAAAACAAACATATAAAATCGGTTTATACTTGAATTTTACTACACAGCATAAATATCTATAATCTATTGAAGTCTGAGATACAATCAAAGAGCAACCTTTGATGAATAAGTAATATAGGAGGGTTCACTATTTAATCAGTTTATTGCATAAAGACTCGAAATTTCTTCGTTACAGATTATGAAGAAACATATAGAGACTTTCAAGTTTCCAAAAAATATTCAATATATGCGAAGGCACATTAACAAAAATATTCCGATTAAAATAATTCAAAAATTTTTGTTTACTCTAAGAGTAAGTAAAGTCGAAGCAATTAAATTTTAAATGCCAATACTCTGAGAAAATCGCAAGTCAATTTATTATTTAATAAAAATTTCAATCGCTAAAAAAACATTACAGATAACCAACTTATTGAATGATTTTTAACCATTGAGTCTATAAGTTTGACTAGATTTACTAATGCAAAACATGGGATTATCTTAAGATTGTATAAATTATTTCATTCTCTTCTTCATGTTGCTCTTATACCATACTCAAAGCATTTAATAAATTATTTTTTATAAAAAAAATATTGAATGCTTTCATGTTGTCAAGGCAAACTGTTTAGCAGAATTTTATTTAAAAAGTATAACATAAAAGAACTTGCACTTAGTTTTAAGTATATTGCAAAAAGCGTATTGGAATGACACATTCAACATTTTATTACAACGGTTATGTACCACCAGCCCAATTTCAATCCATTTTTATTGCATTTTTATTAATATTAACAACATGTTCGAATATATTGCGGATTAATCACAGCTGTTGATTTAATTATGTTTCATTATTTTAACGAAGATTTATTACACTTCCATTTGTTTGCTCGTAACTATTACTGGTGAATAGAACGCATATCGACAGCAGAACAAAATTTAAATTAACTCAATTCTTAATTAGCTGACAAATGTTGCAACAAATCAAATGTGTGTATTTATAGAAACACAGACAAGTATTATATTTAGAGAAACCGGTTACAGCGACACCTGTACAGTACAGTTCCTTCTAGTTGCACCTCAAATGTTGCACAATCTTCTGGTTCACCCAATTCTTAAAGTCAGCGAAGAGGTTTTTCCTTCATTAAATAAAAGAAATGTGGTATTGAGAATATTATGATCAATGTACTTCGCAAGAGGTAGTAAACTATTTACATTTATATCTCTAGTTTCTATTCATACAGATATATATATATATATATGGTATCAAAAATTGTATATATTCGAGGAACTTATAGCAATATAATACTAGAGGAAAAGATGTTTCGCTTAAAACATAAAAAGGACATCCTTCACCAAAGAATATTAACAAAGAGAACATATGCAAGAAGAAATTGACAAAGTAAAATAAAATGTTCGCACTGCACTCAGTATTACAGCGGCTTAATGTAAAGCTCCAAACACTTGTAAAATACAACCATGCGTAAACGAACGACGACACGAGAGCGAAGACTGCTGCAGAGAGCGTTGTTGATTTTCCTTTCATATATTATAAAGGAAATTATTCCCAGATAATTTAAAACAAAAGTTATTGGGTTAATGAACTCTCTTTAGAATATAATTATCTTCGATATATTTTTAATGCTTGCCACATATTTGACACTAATGACAATTCGCTAACACCGCTGTGGTCATTTACATATTACTTTTAGAATTTCTTTATGTTTGTACTAAATTACTGCGATTGGTTTACTTCTCTTCTAAGTAATTAATCAGTTAAATTGATTGAGTATCAACTAAAGAAGGAATACTGTAGAAATACTTAAATACACGTAGGTACATAGTATGTACATAAACTAAACAAACAACAATTTTGAATGTAAAAATCAAAATTTAACAGCAATTTCTTTGATGCTGGAAAGTTTTCCACTTTTTCTGCCTTTGTTATGCCTGGACTGTAACACGTGGGTGCCACCGTAGTGACCTTTGAGCGCCCAACGAATTTCTCCTCGTTGTTTAGACTTTTATGATTGCCTTCTTTCTTTGGCGCTTTTCAAAAGTACTGTTGCTGATATTGTACTACACGGCATACACAAGTACTTATGTATGTACGTACACCCTCAACATATTGCTCGCTTTATTCTTGCCATAATTGTGCGGATTGTTGGTGCTGTTGTTGTTGGAAAATATAAATCAACGTCAACACACAGCGTTGAATGTTAAATGAACGAATTACAAGGCGCGCAGGCGCTGAGTCCATCTACCGCCACCCCCATACTAAGCGGCGCAACTCTGAGCATGCAGCTCCGACGTCATCTCATCTATGCTCTGGCAGCGTAGAGACAGAATATGGTCCACATTGCAATTTCCACGCAAACTTTGGTAAAATTTATTTTTGTTGTTTTTTGGAATTGCAACAGACTGTTGCTGTTACAATACGTTCGCCGCTCTTCTTATGTTGTTGATCTAGTTTTTTTCGCAGACGCATTTTTGTTACGTCTGATTCTAATGAAGTAATTTTTGTTGGTTCTTTTCTGGAGCGTGGGCCTACCAGGCTCAAAGATATTCCGTGTGTTGTTATAGTTAATATTCTTTCGCCGTTATACTCGCATATGCGCAGCTTGGTTGGCAGCTATGAACAGTGTATCGTTATTATCATTTAATATGTTTTTATGAAATTTATCTCTTAAACAAGAAACATTTCCTTCAAAATGGAAATGGACATTTATAATCCCTTTGGCTATAAGTTGATTTAGGTCATCCATTGAAAACTATAAAAGAAGTGCCGCAGCTCTATAAGAAGGTCCAATGTCATGTTATATCCGTAACAGAGCTGAACCAGGATACTTTTCATCTATGTACAGAGATCCATATTCTTAAATGAGTCTTAAGATCAACTGCTAACTGATCTCATACTCGTACACACGATTTACCAGGTTGTTCAATAGGTTTTGTCGTTCGATAAGAGAGGGCGCTGCTACTACTTTTTTGTTTTATTAGTACTCTCTTCATATGAACGTTCACATAAGTATCATTTCAATCTGTCAATTCATTCTTTGTTTACATTCGAATGCGACTTTCTCACAAGAGCATTTTAACAGTGGCTAAAATCCATGAATTAAATCTAATCTAAAGTTCAAATTGTTGGAGCATCCACCGTATTCACCAGATTTGGCCCCAACGACTTCAATTTCTTTCCAGAACTCAAATAATTTATGTGTGGCAAGCGTCTTTCATCAAATGAAGAGGTCATAACGGCTGTTGAAGCGTATTTTGCAGACCTTCCAGAAAGATACTTCAGGGATGGGATCCACAGAGTGGAGGATCGTTGGAGCAAGTGTATTAATGTTCAGGAAGATTATAATGAATAATAAAGTGTATTATTATTACTAAAAGTTATCGTACAAATTTTTTGGAAAGAGGAATTACAGGTCGAATGTGTTATGACAATTTCTACGTCCAACTATATCCCTGTAAAACGATATACGAAAAGTGAGTGAATACACATTATTCTTAGAGCGAAACAAACTAGAATTAAAATTTTAATATTAAAGTACAAAGAAAAGCTTAGAAGTCTCCTTAATTTCTCAAATCTGTTCACTCCATGCCACTCCTCCACTGAGCTATTTCACTGGCATTTCAATTATAACGTTTTTAAGCAACAAAAATGAGATCGCAATCGTCTGGCACTTTTCTTCTTTGCACTACACTTTTTTACAAATTTTATTCTCTTTCTAAGCGCATGCTCCGTGCCCTGCTCTCTACCCAGATGTTGAGCGCGCCGTATCAAGCCGAAATCTCTCTTAGGACTTCACTTCGATGTGGGTGGATTATGACAGACGCTTGTAACTGCATAAATAGAACTAGGGTCGGATATGATGACAAAAATCTCTGCTTGCAAAAATAAAAAGTTTGAAGTAATAAATGCAAAAAAACCTAAGCAACAACACCACCAAAGAAGGATACATAAGCAACATGTTGAACAACAGCGCCACAATATCAACGGGCCACACAATTGAAACAGTGTGTAAAGCGGCTATGTTACCTTTGCTACGTATATTGTTGCATTGTTTTTGTTATTGTCGCTGATGTTCGCTGCTTTGCTTAAAATGATTGCCGCTTTTTGTTGTGATTGTTTCTAGCGATTGTTTGTAATCTGCACTTACGATGTAATTGTTCCTAACGAAGCGCAGCACCAACAACAGCAGCAAGCAATAATAACAAAAACCCAAAAGCCAGGGACAGCGGGAGAATACCTTGAAGAAAGAGCTCCGCCGCCGATGCCGATGTCGCCGCACACGAAATATGAAGCAGTAAAAAGGAGCAGGCAAAATTGAACGAAACAACAGGAACAGTTGGGTCGTCAACATTTCATTGTTCGGGTTGTCGTCAACGTCGTCGACTTTTCGCTGACTTATGTTGCTGTCGTTGTTCTACTTGTTGTCGCTGGCGATGGTAATTGTGATGGCTGAGGCTTGTCGAAGACTTATGCCCGCTAGTGATGGCGCTGCAATGAAAGCGCATGTAAATTGAATCATTCAATGTTGACATTTCCGCAAAATTTCACCAACATCAACACAGTCGACTTCCAGCGAATGAAAGGAAGTCATGAAATCAGAATGCAAGTATGCGAGTATGCTGATGCTGAGAAGCGCCAATTGGAAAGGTTCATGTAATCGGTTGCCGTTGCAGCCAATCAAGCGCTCGATTGCCTAGATAAACATTATTATCCGAGCACATTTACATAAAATCCCAAAGACAACTTTGTTGCTGTATACACGTAGGAGTATTTTTGTGAGTATGCTAGGCAAGTGAAATCATAAATTGTGAAAGCTTCATATATGTATACATACATTTAGATTCTATATGTACAAGTATATTGTGAAAGCTCGATATTATATATTGATTTGATTGAAGATCTCATTTAAAGAACTTATCAATTGGAGCAGATAGTTAAATATCTAACAAATCGGACGAGTTTTACGCATGATCAACTAATGTTAAGCAAAGTTATACATAGATTACAGCTGTGCTCTTATTTTTTCTCATAAAAATCGAGGGTTATCTCTTTTGGAAAAATCAACTTGCAGACCGGCATTGGTTATATATTTTTTTTCAAATGAAATTCATTGATTTCAAATCCTCGTATCGTGGAAAAAATTATAGCTATTAGATTTATCGGATTAAAAGATTTAACGACTAACCAATTGGATACATGACTATCTTTCGGAAGTTAACGAATGTAAATTCCATTGGAATAAATATGTAAAGTTATAATAATTCAGAGGGCATTTTGTCCGTGTGCATGAAATTTTCTACATTTTCCAACAAACACATTCATCTTGGACAGCGGATTAACAGTGTCTTTGAAACCGAAACCGCCCGTTTTAGAATCCTGTACATAGGAATCGATTGAGCTTCCAAAACTTGTCTCTTAATAGATCCCATATGTCGATAAAAACATGTGTAAAACTTCAATGATATTTATTAAGTTTCACAGCTATCTGGAAAACGTAATGCTAATATAGCTCTACAAGAAAAACAAACCTCTAGTGAAAAGTGTACCCTAAATAATAATATTGTATGAGCTCGCATACGAAATGGTTTCCGCAATGAAATATTATAAATGTGAAAACAATCCAAATTTGGTTTCCTTAAAATTATCTCCTTTGATTACACTAGCCGACAATGGATTTTGCTCTGAAATAAAAATTATATATTTTGGTTCCTGTTAGTATGTATATCATTAGAAAAATAATAAAAAAAATCCTTAGGTCCAATTACGATAATATTATTGAAGTTATACTTCTTATACGAGTTCGACGACTTTTAGCTTCTAGACTAAAACAATGGAATTTATTGCATCCAGAGACAAGAATCTGTACTTATCGGAAACGACATAGTAGTGTTGTGGATTTCTTTGAAAAGGAAAACGATCTAGTCTATTGCAAAGATGTACATATATGGGCTTATGAAAAAAATGTTTTGTACCTATTCACCTAATCAGTGGAGACTATTTATTGATTCATCGAAAATAAGTTTGAAGGCGGTTTTGTTACATAATGGTAACGAACTTCCATCTGTACCTCTAGCACATGGAGTACATATCAAAGAAACCTATGAAAATATCAAAAATCTACTACAAAAAATACAGTATGCTAAACATTCTTGGAAAATTTGTTCTGATTTAAAAGGTTGGGATGTTACTAGGTATGCAAGCTGGTTACACAAAATTTTGCTGTTTTATGTGCGAATGGGATAGCAGAGCTCGAAGCAAACACTATATCCAAAAAGAGTGGCCAAAAAGAACAGACTATGTACCTAATCAGAAAAGTGTGTCCATCTTCTCTTGTTGAACCCGAGAATATTGTATTGCACCCCTTCATATAAAATTAGGAATGAAAAATTTTGTAAAAGCAATGGATAAAACAAAGGTTTTCAATACCTTAAAAGTATATTTCCGAGACTTAATGCGAAATTAAAAGAAGGGATTTTTGTGGGGCCAGACATACAATGAGTTATAAAGGATCAAAACTTTGTCTCTAAACTAAATACGGTAGAAAAAAAAGCATGGCTTTCATTTGTTGAGGTTGTAAAAAATTTTTTGGGTAACACCAAATCACCCGATTATGAAGAACTCATATCAAGCCTATTGACGGATTTTCAGGCTTTAGGGTGTAACATGTCCCTGAAAACACATTTCCTACATTCGCACTTGGATTTCTTTCCTCCCAATTTAGGTGCAGTCAGTGATGAACATGGGGAGAGATTTCACCAAGACATATTGAGTATGGAGAAAAGGTATCAAGGCAAATGGACTCCTAGCATGCTGGCAGACTATTGCTGGATATGGTTACGTGATAATCCTGACTACCAATACAGCAGAAGTTCAAAAAAGTACAAGAAAATATAAATTGAGGGATAAAAATTTGTAATATTCAATATATTTTTTGCAAAAACTTTACTTTTATTTTTCTCTTAACCTGGACCTAGCAATTTTTTTTATATTCAAATTATATATGTACCTTATCAAAGCAACATAAAAAACAAGTTTGGTTTCAGAGCAGAAAAAAATGTCAAAATTGTCGGCTAGTGTTATCAAACGAACTTCAAGACATCTCGCTTCAACCGAAATAATTTATGAATATGTCATTAAAACCATAATTTTTCTATGCATGTGCTGCTTTTAAGGTCCGAACTAATCAAACCTTGAGGTTAATTGAGACCTTGTTCATTACTATTATCCATACAAAACTCATTTCCTGGGAGTAGCGAGTGAATAATTCGCCGCTCATACGCATTTCACTGCTAAACAACCCATTATCCGCATAAAGGCAGCAGCATTCGACGAGAAACTTTCATTATGACAGCGCCTACACAGCGCAACGGGCGCTGGACTCTCAACGGCAATAATAAAAACAACAACAGAGACATGCAACGAAATGTTATTGCCAACATTTACACAAAGTGGCGAGCAAAAGAATTGCTTTACGAGACTATGAACTCAGCAGCCGCTTATATGTTATGTAAGTATGAGTGAGTGTGTGAGTGCTTGTACTAAAGGCACTAGCTGGCAGAAATGGTCTGCAGACACACTGACATGATCTTTGAAACCGCTATTGGAAAGGATCACCCACAATCGATCAACTGTAACGAGCTGTAAGTCAGCTGCAACAACAACAGCATGCCCAGTTAACTGCCAACAAAAGCAAAGCAGATAATCGCAAGAAAAGATGAGCCGCATGAGGATACGCGGTGGATAATGGGTGGTGGAAGGCTGGGGAAACATGAGAATAGACACGGAATGCTGGTGCCTTTGAGTGAGAACCCCAAATGATAGCAACAACAACAACGCCACGAACAACAGCAAACAACAGTTAGTAAGTAATAGTAGCCGTTACAATGAATGCATAGATTTAACAGCTGCAACGGCATTCATCTGCAGCAACAACCACAACCGCAAGAACAAGAACAGCGAGAAATTGGTAAAGCAATAATGCCGCAGCACCAAGCAGAAATACCCTGTTTTCGTCAGCAAACCAAAAACAACAGACATCTACATAGTATGAAGAAACTACCACTAGAATTGTTTGGTCGAAAACACAGCGTCTAACTGCAGTCACAACAATAACAAGCAAAAAAGGCGTAAAACGGCGAAGGACATCGGCAACAGATTTGGCGGTTTAAAGAAGGGGGGAAAACCAACACATTAAAGTGATCACGTTTTTTCGGCAATAACAATATCAACAACAACAATAACAAGTAAGGAAGTACTACGTTCGGTTGCAGCCGAACATTTTATACTCTTGCAACTTGCAAAAAACAAAGCCAGGGAATTATTTTAACCAATCATAAAGAGTAAAGTCAGTGAGATGTTCGAAAATCCTGATATTAGTTATATAAGGGCTAGTCAAAGTTTTCGCTCAACTTTATCTATTTTCGGCACAAAGATACACTGTTATGAACAAAACACGCTCTCTTATTTTCATTGGGTTAACTCACATATTGGTCGCTATATCCGGCACAAAGTCACCCCAAAGTTCGAAAATATTTATATTAAGTATATGGGGGCTAAGGAAAGTATTGGACCGATTCAACCCATTTTCGACACACAGACACATCAATTTAAGAAAAGGATTATCCCTTAATTTCAGTTATATATATGTAGGTTTATTGTTTATATAATAGATTTAGGTTTATTGTTTATATAACAGATTATATAATAATATGTTCATATAATAAATGTTGTTTTATTAATAAGTGTGGAACTTAGTTGGCACGTCTTTCACTTTCGGCTGTCGCTGTTCAACTGCTTCACTCCTTGCTGTTTTCTCTAATCTTCCTCTTCTTCTAATGCCCATTCACCATAGATTCCCACATATATATCACATTGACCTACATTTTCAAAAGTCAACTATAGGCACCGGGGTCTAAATATTCGGTACCTACCTAAGAAAAATAATGCGAAACATTGTAGTGAATACAGACTAATTAGTCTAATGTCACATGCTATCAAGATATTTCTAAAAGTCATTCACGCCACAATATATTAGAAATGTAAAGAGTCAATGGGCAAGACGCAATTTGGCTTCAGAGAAGGAAGGTTGGAACACGCGAGGCATTTTTCTGTATACAAGTTTTGGTTCAAAACTGTAAAGATGTCCAAAAAGATGTATTTTTATGCTTTATTGATTATGAGAAAGCTTTCGACACCATTAAACACGATAAACTTATGGAAATTCTTCATTCTATGTGAATAGATGACAAAGAGATTTGTTGCATAAGAAATCTATATTGGCCTTAGAAATATCTATTTCACGAGGTATAAGACAAGGATGCATTCTGTCACCCTTGTTATTTAACATATATTCCGAAGTAATATTTTAAGAATCGGTAACCAGTATTATTTTCATCAATAATATACGCTGTGCAGATGACACAACACTTATAGCCGATAGCTTGATGGGATTACAAGAACTTGTAAACCGAGTTAACTAACGTAGTGACGATTATGGCCTACACACTAACGTAAACAAGACGAAGTACATGATTATTAGTAGAAAAAACGTATGCAATGACACACACCTCATGATTCGAAAGAGTTAAAAATTTAAAGTCCCTTGGTTGTCAAATCAATGAATATTGGGATTGTTCAAAAGAAATAAAATGTCGAACCGAATTTGCGCATACAACTTTTCTAAAATACAAAAACATATTATGTAGCCATGACCCCAACATCACAACCACAATACGTTTTTTAAAATGCTATGTTTGGTCAGTGCTTCTCTATGCGATGGAAACGTGGACTCTAAAAATCAAAGATATGAACAAGCTAGAGTCCTTCGAGCTATGGCTTATTAGAAGAAACCCAAAAATAACATGGACAGATAGAGTTACAAACAGTGAAGTTTTAAGAAGAGTGAACCGCAATAGAGAGTTGTTAAAGACTATAATACAAAGAAAAGCAGCCTACCTAGGACATATTATGAGGCACTCTAAGTATGAGCTCCTACAATTAATTATCCAAGGAAAAATTTAAGGAAAAGGGGTATTGGCCGTAAACAACTTTCGTGGCTTCGAATCATTCGACAATGGACTGGAATCCACAACGTTGACAACCTTACAGATGTGGCGAGAGACATGGAGAAATATGCTGCTATAATTAAAAACCTGTGATTTTTTTTTAATATACAATATATATATTTAATATATTGGTTGTAAAAAAAGTCTTGCGGTATTTTCGCTAGTTGGCGCTGAAAGCGCGTAGTTCTAGTTTTATTCGTCGCATCGGGTCGTGCTATACCATTTTGGAAAGCTCATTTCACGCGCTAACACGTGTTTGATTGATTGTCTTTCTTTTAAGTCGTTCGTGAGTTATAGCGTCGCAAACATGGAGCAAAATAAAGAGAAAATACGGCATATTTTACAGTACTACTACGATAAAGCTGCCAATAAAATTTGTGCAGTTTATGGACGCGATAAAGTTTCCATTTCCACTGCACAACGATGGTTTTAACGTTTTCGTTCTGGTGTAGAGGTGGTCGAAAATGCGCCACGCTCCGGAAGGCCTGTCGTCGAAAACTGCGATAAAATCGCTGAAGTGGTCGAAAGAGACCGGCATAGTAGCAGCCGTAGCATCGGTCAAGAGCTGGGCATGAGTCATCAAAAATTAATTTCAATTTCAATAAAAAAAAAAAAGTTCAATAAAAATATCGCAAGACTTTTTTGACAACCCATTATAAATATTACATTATTATATTATTGTTAAGCTTATTAATATTGTACATATTATTAAATGTTATATGATCAAGAATATTCGAATACGAATTGGCAAATAAAAAAGAATAATATATCACATTGACCTATATTTTCGATCAAAAGTCAACTCTAGGCACCGGGGTCTAAATATTAAGTACCTACAAGGTACGTTCCAAAATAAACAGGACTTTTTCAATCTAGCGTCCCTGGTGGCGCCATCTATATACTGACTGGTACGTCTGCTATCTTTATCGATTGTCCAGTGAGAATTTCTTGACATTTCATTGATTGGAAGTGAAGTCATTGCGTTTTGAGTGTCAGTATGTTTGTGTTATCGGTGCGAAAATGAGCTTCAAACAAAGAGCCAACATTTGATTTTGTTTTAAAATTGGTAAAACGTTTCCCGAAACATTTCAATTAATGAAACAAGTTTATGGCGATGATTGCATATCCCGTAACAGAGTGCACGAGTGGTTTCAACTTTTCCAAATTGGTCGTGAGGACATAAATAACGATCAACATGTGGGCCGATCAAAATCCGTGATCACCGGAAACTCCATCGAAACTGTGCATGAATTCGTCAAAAATCAGCCGAAATCATCAATGAAATTCATGGAAATGGAATTGAACATCTCCAAAACATCGCTTTATAGCTTTTTGACCAAACATTTGGGCTTACGAAAGGTGTGTGCACGGTTTGTTCCGCACAAATTGACTGACGACCAAAAATTGCTCTCATCGATCGACGCTTGTGACCGATTATTTGACCAAAATCACATTTTAACCATTAACCACTCCCCGTGTTCACCTGATATGGCACCGTGCGATTTCTTCCTTTTCGGAAAAATGCATTTGCCAATGAAAGGAAAACGTTATGCAGACGTAGAGGCCATTCAAAAGGCTTGCACCGGCATACTGGCGGTCATACCGGCCAACGAGCTAAAACACTCGTTCGACATGCTTTTGGACCGTGCAAAGAGTTGTATTGAAGCAGAAGGATACTATTTTGAACAAAATAAATTGATTCTGCCGAAAAAACTACGTTCAAAGTTGATTTGTGTACTGGAAACTAAACGAATCAAGTGGAAATTAAAATTGTGCTATGTATATGGGAAGTACTCGTGGTTATTGACCAATTTCGTCCATTTTCACAATGTGAGTTAACTATGTTTGGTATTTGGCATTTCTCTTATTTTGTTCAAATCCGTTGGTCAGGTCCCGAGATATGAGATTTCCCCAAAAAGTGGGCGCTGCCAAGCCCATCGTCCAATTTTCACGCCGGCTCCCATAAAGCTCTCTCATACCATCTCGGTGGTTTAATATCTCTGGCGTATTTACTTATTGATTTATCGCGCTTTTAGTAGTTTTTAACAGTACAGTTATATAGAGAGTTTAGAGGGTTTATCCTCCGAAATTTTTATAAGAATTACACTAAAAAATTTGGTTGTTGTAGCTTAAACAATTTAGGAGAGATATAAATACATATATTAAACCTGTTAGAAGACAGGGCCACGTCCACTTTTTCAAAAAATCTTGTCCACAGGTGCCCTTGCTACTGTGATCATCTGTACCAAATTACAGCTATTTATCTTCATTTAATACTTGTCACTTGTCTTTATATATTATGTTTTCGGTTAATAGCGATTTGTGAGCGAGGCAGTGCTCCGATTACTCTCATCTACGAACTCGAAATTTTTTTGTACTAGGAAACCTGCCCACCAAGTTTTACCGAGATATCTCAATTTATACTCAAGTTACAGCTTGAACGGACGGGCGGTCAGACAGACAGTCAATCGGATTTCAACTTTTCTCGTCATCCTGATCATTTACATATGCATAACCCTATATCTATCTCGATTAGTTTTAGGTGATATGTACAACCGTTAGGTGAACAAAACTATAATACTCTGTAGCAACTGGTTGCAAGAGTATAAAAATAATAACTGTAGTGCCAATTACAGAGGCAGCAACAAAACTACACACAACCAAAAAACAACAATAGTGCCAAGTTGTTGTCAAACAATGAAAACATAAAAATACCGTAAATTGTTCGCTCTTTCAAAGCGTTTCAATGTGCAATAGCATCGCGATATTCCAGATACACAGTCCCAGCAGAGCATACGAAAAATCTGATGTGAGCTTTTTGAGGAAAAAAATTATTTTGGATACTTAAATAGTCACCTGCATCAGTTGTAGATCAACGAAACAGGGTGTCTTACAACTTCCGGTAATTATATGTATCTGTCCTCAAGACCAAACAGATTCCGTAAAGTGGTATTCCACTATTCTTGCATTGTAAATCAAACGGCTTAGGAATTGATATAGACAAACAATTGATGTAGAAGGCAAAGATTAGACGTCTATTATCTTAGAAAAACACGCCAGCCCATTCTCACTTATGAAACAGCAGTACAAGTTATGCAACAAGTCACAGAATCGGTCGAGTTTACAGGAATCTATAATTCGTGTGTATTGAGAGACTTAATATATTCCTAAGCCGATAACCCAACGATGTCCAAAATTTTCATATAAAAAGTGAAAGATCTATTGAAATCAAAGACAATGTAGTAATAGCAATGAATATACTTGTATGTATGATTGCAGTTTGTTAGCCTACAGTAACGTTTTGTGAAAAAAAAATACTTGGGAAAACGATGAAGACGAAGTAATTTAAGAAAACAGGGCATTAATCTTCACGAACCGTCTTTTTACAATATTTTCTTCCCTCTTTTCCTCTAAAACCAACTTTGTCAGTGCCTTCCAAGTTAATATTTTTTGTAACTAAATTGAAGAATTTTAAAATAATACTACACATTACTTTGTGTGAAAAAAAATTGTTAAGCTCTCAACCAAAATTTTGACTGACAAAACTAGCATATCATATACTATATCAGCAATAACTGAACTATAGAGTTAGCACGCCTGTCGTTTCTTCTTTACGCAATCTGGTGCCAATTGGAAATTCCTAGCGAAGCCAGGTCCTTCTCTGCCAGGTCTTTCCCCCGGCGGGTATTGTGTCGCACAGTGAGACAACGCCGGCATTAAATACAAGGAGTCATTGTAGAGCTCTGAAATTTTGCACAGGTTATTTTTGAGACAATTCCAGTTTAAAAAAAAAAATTAAGAAAATTCGCCCACTTTTACGCCCACCTGCCATACAGTCGAAATTTGTAAAATGCCGAATTGTCCGTAATACTTTAGGTATAACTTTCAATTTTGGTATACTTGAATGTTATATAGTTACAAACATTATTTGAAATAAAAATTGAACTTTGGCCCACTTTTAACCCCATCACCCATACTACCTCAACATAAAAAGTGCCATATTTTCTAAAATATATTAAATACAACCTTCAAATTCTATATTACTGTAATTTATATCATTTAAAATGTTTCATGCAAAAATTACAATAACACGCCCACTAATACGCCCACCTCCCATTGAAATGCAATAAAAAAAAAACAATATTTTTTTTTCATTCAATCAATAATTTTTTAACATCATCATGGTATTCTAATTTTTTCAATTTGTTTCTCATTCTAAATGAATTAATATAAGGATCTGATTATATTTGCAAATAGTGCATTACATCTTCATTCGTAGAAATACGTGAATTTTTACGAGAATGGAACAGCCTACAGTTTCTATACTCCTTATTCATTGCTTATTGCGCTTCTTCGGATAACATTCCTGTAGCAAAAAAAAGTACACGAGTACACAAAATGTACATGTGTTTCAGCAAAAAAAAAACTGGTTTGGCTCAGCGGATGGAAAAAATGAACAAAAACCAACAACAACCAAAACCAAAATTATGCTCACTATATTAGGCTGCTTATGAGCTTTGGACAACAAAAATAATTATAATGCAAGAGACTATTTTCTATTTTCCTGCCAGGCGACAAGCGGCACTACAATATAACAATTAAACTAACCACATTAGAAAGTGATCATAACACAACTTAGATAAGAACAATATCTTGCACTATCAATTTAAATTAAAAATTATGCAACTATCTAACCCAAAGTCAATGACCTTCAACAAAATTATCTATCAAATTAATAACGTAAATTTATGTAAACAAGAATATTTTTATTAAAACATAAATGATCTTTAAAGCATAATTCTGAATAACTAACAAAAAACAAATGTAATTTATTACTATTCTCTTGCACAATAAGTGAATAGTAAACAATTAAAAAAAATAAAAGTAACAAGTAAGGAAGGGCTAAGTTCGGGTGTCACCGAACATTTTATACTCTCGCACGATAAAGTGATAATCGAGATTTCATTATATTACATTATTTTTCATTATTTCATCATTTACATATTCTTCAAACACCGTATTTTTGTAAAGTTTTATTCCGCTGTCATCATTGGTTCCTAATGTACTATATATTATACAGAGAAGGCAACAGATGGAATTCAAAATAGCGTTATATTCGAAGAAGGCGTGGTTGTGAACCGATTTCACCCATATTTCGTACATGTCATCAGGGTGTTAAGAAAATATCATATACCGAATTTCATTGAAATCGGTCTAGTAGTTCCTGAGATATGGTTTTTGGTCCATAAGTGGGCGAGGCCACGCCCGTTTTCAATTTTTAAAAAAAGCCTGGATGCAGCTTCCTTCTGCAATTTCTTCCGTAAAATTTAGTGTTTCTGACGTTTTTTGTTAGTCCGTTAACGCACTTTTAGTGATTTTCAACATAACCTCTGTATGGGAGGTGGGCGTGGTTATTATCCGATTTCTTCCATTTTTGAACTGTATTTGGAAATGCCTGAAGAAAACGACTCTGTAGAGTTTGGTTGACATAGCTATAGTAGTTTCCGAGATACGTACAAAAAACTTAGTAGGGGGCGGGGCCACGCCCACTTTTCCAAAAAAAATTACGTCCAAATATGCCCCTCCCAAATGCGATCCCTTGTGCCAAATTTCACTTTAATATCTTTATTTATGGCTTAGTTATGACACTTTATAGGTTTTCGGTTTCCGCCATTTTGTGGGCGTGGCAGTTGGCCGATTTTGCCCATCTTCGAACTTAACCTTCTTATGGAGCCAAGGAATACGTGTACCAAGTTTCATCATGATATCTAAATTTTTACTCAAGTTACAGCTTGCACGGACGGACGGACAGACAGACATCCGGATTTCGACTCTACTCGTCACCCTGATCACTTTGGTATATATAACCCTATATCTGACTCTTTTAGTTTTAGGACTTACAAACAACCGTTATGTGAACAAAACTATAATACTATCCTTAGCAACATTGTTACGAGAGTATAAAAATACTTGAAAGTTACATTTATTATGTATTTTTATTTTAATAAACTTTTGATTATTACATATTGAACTAACATATTTCAAGCGCGTTGGCATACCTGAACTTTGACTTGCTCTAGAGCAAAAAGTAATGAAGTTATGAGGCTGAAATTTCAGGGAATTGTTACTCATATATCTGTTAATATACTGTGAAAATTTCATCCAAATTGGACGACACGACAAAAACCATTTTTTGCCGCGGTTACTATTGGGCTGTCTCACTGTGCGTCGTGGCCAATCTTTCGCAGAACCTTTCTCTCGAAAACCTGTAACATCGACTTATCAGATGTTGTCATCGTCCATGCCTCTGCACCATATAGCAGGACGGGAATAATGAGTGACTTATAGAGTTTGGTTTTTGTTCGTCGAGAGGGGACTGTACTTCTTAATTGCCTACTTAGTCCGAAGCAGCACCTGTTGGCAAGAGATCTTCTGCATTGATAGACGAAATTATCTACAACTACGGAGTTATGACTGTCAACAGTTCATGACAGGAGATATTTCGCCTTACCCTCATTCACTGCCAGACCCGTTTGCTTTGCTTCCTTATCCAGTCTTGAAAAAGCAAATTTAACGGCGCGTATGTTGAGCCCAACGATACGTGGTTTGGTATCGAAAGGCTCGTAGAGGTTCAGAGTTCTTCGCCGCCGTGTTTCAATAGCTCAGCCGGTAATCCATCGGCCCCCGTCGCTTTGTTTTTATTGAGACGGGTAATTGCTATTTGAACTTCTTCATTGTCGGGCAATGGAACATCTGCTTCACAGTCATCGATTGGAAAATTGGGTTCGCCTTCTCTTGGCTTTATGCTTTCACTGTCATTTAACAGGTGTGAGAAGTGTTCCCTCGATAATTTTATCTCTACGCTTCGACAGGGCACTCCTACTCGCCTTTTTGGCTACAGAGCATACTTGGTCTAGGAGCGGAAGTCGTAAACTGCTTGAGCCGTATGTTAAAGTATCGTTTTTGGGCACTCCCAAGTGAATGACGATCAGAGACACACGACTCCATCCTCCTCTGCCTGAAATTTAAATGAACATCTTTATTATTAAAGCGAAACACCTCGTTTTGCTTTGTGCTTTTTAAATGTGTTGTGCTTCTAAAAATATAGTTCTGGAAAGATTTCCAATTATTTTGAGGAATGACATCGAGTTGACAGTACTTGACCAGATCCGTTCCAGACATGGAAACCTGTCTAACATGGAAACACGACTAGTTTGCAAACGGTATATTGGTATATAAAATACTGAACATGACAGTTGTTCATTATTGAAGTTGCGAACAATCAAATAGGAAATCCAAATTACAAAAGCTCAGTAAAGTTTTAAAGAAATGGCAATGGAATTAATGGAATTATAATTTAGTTGTTTCCTTTTTAGATAATCATGTTTTTAATCGAAAATATTTTGAAAAGTAGCATACACCTGCAGCAGAACTAAATGGTGACATGAAGAATCGAGTGAGGAAACTATATTGGGGCATTATGAGTTCACCAGGGTTGTTAAAAGCAATACGGGATTGTCATATGAAGTCAATTTTTGAAGTTGACTGAAACCGCTTATTCCGTGCTAGAGGTAATTGAAAACACTTTATGTGGAAACTATTAGATTTTCACTATATCGAGATATAATATAGATTATAGATAACGTAATTAATATTTAAATTGGGTTAATAATATTAATAACCTCAGTGTTCAAGATTGAGATATTGTATAGGGTATAATCCCCCATTTAAGTTTGCATACGCTACGCCTATGGGAAAAATATAGCCTGATTGTAGCGTTCTTCTGTCTTTTGTTATATGTGATGATGGCCTCGTTTACGTGCATCGGCCGAATACAGGTTTCAATCCGGATAAAGTGGAGTGTGAAGTTTTACTTAGCGGAGTAAATAAACACTTTGATCGTGCATCACGCTGCAACGCCGTTTAAACCCTCAGACAGCCGTCCAGGTTGCATCATCGACAATAAATTATGCCTACAACATCCGCTATGGTGGCCCACCTTCTCGTTATTTATGCATCGAAAACTCTCCAGTTGTGCCAGAACTAACGGAGGAGTAACAGACTCTGGAATATGAACTTTTTCGTTGACTCGTTTGGTCAGCGAACTCCTCTCGTTGAGAAACTTAGCATACTTAGTCGTGTCATCAATACAACAGAACGATAAGATAAGACGTTTTCTACCATGTTACAGCAGAAGAATACGAATGGGCTCTGCTTCTAACTGTTAAACAAGCTCAATGTAAGGCATAGATCCGAGAAATTAATACTCTCGAACCAAATTCCATTCTAGACAGTGGAAATCACCTGATAGCTTAACCCCATATGTGGATACTGAAGGCATTTTGCGAGTCGGCGGGCGTCTCCGAAATGCAGAAATATTTAACGAACAACGACATTCAAGGATTTTTCCTAAAGGATCACTTGTTAACTTATTAATTGCTGATTCTCATAGACGATGTCTTCATAGTAGCATCCAGCAGATGTTACAGTACCTGCGACGATGGTTTTGGATAATTCACGCGCGTTTGCAAGTAAAGGCGTAAATATGAAAATGCACCGTGTGTCGGAGACATCAGCGAATTCTCCAGAATCAACAAATGGCTTCGTTAAACCGCGAACGGGTACTTGCGGCTCCAGTTTTTTCAAACAGCGGCCTAGATTATTATCGTCTATACCATGTACGCATTGGTAGTAGAAGATCAACTACAACATCTAAGGCATATACAGCTATATTCATCTGTATGGCCTCACGAGCCGTCCATATAAAACATGCTGAAGATTTGAGTACGAGATCCTCATAAACGTTTACGACCGATTTATTAGTTTGTAGGCGCTGATAGACAAGTGCGTGAAAATGTGAAGGAATGAGTATCCTCATCCCGCTGCGCCACATCATGGTGGTATCTGGAAAGCAGCGGTCGGTCGGCCAAGAAGCATTTACTTCGCATTATGGGCCAACAGTCATTGCGATATCATGAGCTATTAACACTATTAGCAGGGATTGAAGCTTGTCTTAATTCACGACCAATTGTAGCCTTACATGATGATCCCGAAAGAGGCCTTAACGCCAGGTGATTTCCTGACTGGCCGACCAATCAATTGCCGTCCTGAGCCACCGCTACCAGATATACCGCACAACCGCCTCCATTATTGGCAGCGCTTGCAATTAATGTTCGAACATTTTTGAAAACGTTGGCAAAATGAAAATCTGAACCAAACCTCCAATTAAGAGATGTCGTACTTACTCGAAATGAGCATAGGTCGTATCACGGACACCCATCCTGGCAGCGATGATCGTACATGTTTAATAATCGCTAACATTAAACTCCCGGTTGAGGCAGCTAGACATCTTCTACTGAGTAGAAAGCTGAAAGTTGGATGGGTAAACTGCCGTATTCGAGAATATAGACAACCAAAGCGAAGCTTTAACTGCAACAACAAGCCAAAATGTTAGCTCTGCTTGAAAGCAGGTGCAAAGGAAATTAATCATTGGAAAGCAAATTGATGTGGATCTACTAAGAGAACCATACAAAATCGAGCAGGGCGTAACCTGGATAAGTGCCACCCGAAATATAGCGTTTATATGGAAATGTAATCCTGACTTTGCGCAACTGGAATCACCCTTTTCTTCGAATGGTTTTGTTCGAACAACTATTAATAATATTAATATATATAACTGCTACCTACCTCCTAGCCTTAGCGACGAAGAAAATAGGCGTATTATCGACAACCTAGTGGCCGATGCCAGATGCAAAACCAAAGTAGTAATAGCTGGTGATTTTATTGTCTAGGCTATCGAATGAGGATGCAAAAGAACCAACAGCAGAGGAAAAACATTACTAGAAGCCTTTGTCTCTCTTGATCTGGAGCTTTTAAATGCAGGCAATCAATGCACATTTAACAAAGGTGGCCGACAATCGGTGATTTACTTAACGTTTGTAAATTAGGGGAATTAGCGATTATTACACTTTTAACTATCACTATGCAATTATATTAAAGATAAATACTACACACGCACGACAGTGGTCACCGACCCTAAAAAAAGTACTGGCGACCCAAAACATTCGACCCAGACCTCTTTGAAGAAGCCTTCAGAGCAACTACTCTTCCCGACAATTTGTTGTCGGCTAACAAAGCTGTTTCCTCGATTATGAGCTGTATTAAGAGCGCATGCGATGCTTCAGTGTCCAAGCTATCTCGACGCAAACACCACTCACCAGTGTGTTGGTGGAAGGACACAATCGCTAGATTACGTAAGGAATGCCAGCAAACTAGGCGCTTGTACTAAAGGTCTCGTGGTACATCTGAATACACCACCCTTCAAAAACACTTTAAGGACAAAAGAAAATGCTAAAACGGTCAATTATACAAAGTAAGCAGGAATGTTTTCTTAAATTGTGCGACGATGTTGAAAACAACGAAACAGCGAAAAAACTCCGCACTGGTGGACAAATGCCAACCTCCCCCTCAACAATTGAGAGAATAGTTTCGGTACTCTTCCCTATCTGACCCCCACTTCATCAGGAGATCGTAAGAGTACCACAAACCCAGGTTATACCGGTTGTTTCGAATGAAGAAGTCCGAGAAGCATGCAATCGGTTAAACCCATCCAAAGCCCCGGGACCAGAAGGAATTCCGCTCTAAAAACAGCGATTGCTAGAAACATAGACCCTTTTCGAACGATGTATGTAGAAGAAGGCCGCTTTCCCACTTCCGGCCCCTCAGCATGATGGACTTCGCTGGAAAAGTTCTGGAACGGATCATATACCAACGGCTAAATAAAGCAATCGACAATGCCGGTGGACTATCCCCAAACCAATTCGGATTCAGGAAGGAAAGATCCACAACCGCAGCGGTAACCCTAGAAAAGTCCCTGGCTGAACCGGCTATAAGTGAGAAAAGTCACTAGCGGAGTAACTCAGGGATCTGTACTTGGGTCGCTACTCTGAAACATCATGTACGTTGGAGTACTGCAACTGAAAGTACCCAAAAACGTTCACATCATTGGGTTTGCAGACGATATCGCTGTTGTGGTTATAGCAAAACACATACACAATATAGTTACGATAACCAACAAGACGATAGCGTTTATAAGCGTTTGAAACTAACGGACTGTACCTAGCAGAGAGCAAGACTGAAGCGGTACTTATTACTGGCAGAAAAGCTCGTGAAGTTGCGACGTTCAATACCAAGGGTGTAAGCATCACTGCATAACCAGCAATTAAATATGCGAAAGAGCTACAAAAGTGTGCAAAGGCTTGACCCGGTTAATGCTCAATTCCCGTGGGCCAAAGCAAAATAGAAGACGACTATTAGCTGGTGTACTAGAGTCACGCGTTTCGCACAGTATCGGAATATGCTGTCTTAGTAATTGCGGGCTTACACCCTTTAGACCTTTTGGCCAAGAAGATTCAATGCTTTACGAATGGCAGGTTACCGCACAATACACTAGAAGGAATTACAAGGGCAGAGGCGGTGAATCACTGGCAAAAACCCTGAGAAGAAAGCGGAAACGGGCGATGGACATTCCGACTGATCCCCAACGTTGAACCATGGCTAAATAGACCGCATGGTGAGGTAGATTTCCACCTAACTTAAATCCTTACAGAACATAGCTACTTCAAAGCATATTGGAAACAATTCGATTCCCATCATAATTAGTTAACATATGTACATATCTTTGCACTTACATAAAGTGCATTACCTATTGGTTATTATCATTGCATTTTTTGTACATGTGCCTACTGTACAAGCAATGATTTAAGTGACGCAGTTTCTCTTGCTTTATTGCAATGTTATACACTCAATGTTTAAGTAGTAACTCACAAGTTAATTTGATTTTCAATTTGCTTTGGATGTGCGCAAACTTTTCGGTTTGCAGAAGCTTTAGTTGAGAAAAATGGTACACAATCCGCTACATGCATATGCATGTGAACCGTCAAATTCAAATTACTTAGATTGTCTTCAACAGAACCAAAGTAATTAAGTGTTAATTTAATTTATTATATTTTCTTCGTATGAAAATTGCAATTTCTTGAAAAGATTTGTTCACCAAACCTTTTAATGTCATCCCGCCTCCGTACATTCTCGTGTTTTTGGTACTCATTCATCCTAAGCTTGTCCTTTGTTTGTGTCTCGTTTACCGTTATCACACCAGTGCAATGACATTCAATCGTGATTTTATTTTTTGCACAAATAACAGCTGTTTCATTGTTGTTGCTTGTACTTTGTGAATTAACCATTTGCTACACACAACGACACGTTTTTGGACTTCGCTTAAATTTCTTATTTAGAAAAAGTTGATAGGTGCGAGCACACCTTTCCTGCAATTGTTCCCTTTTTCACATTTTCCACGCTGTTCGCTTGATAATCTTTTGTTGCCAGCTTTTCCATTACTACTTATTTCATTGACTTATAATTTTATTTTGTTTGTTTTTTTTATTGTTTTTTGCTATTTTTTCTGTTGCATGCTCACTGCCTACTGAATTTATCGCTGGCATAAAAATGCAAATGAATGTCGATAATTCAAACGATAAGTTTGTCTTTTCGCTTGTTTCGGCTACTGTTTAACGCTGCTGCCTCAGCGCTTCAGCTGTGACTGCCACGTTTGTTTTGTTGTCATTATTGTTGCTGTTGTCACAGTTGTTGTTGTGAATGCAGTGTTTTTCCGTTTTTCTATGCGCATTCAGTTGTTCGCCTCTTTTTATGGGCTCTTAGTCAAACAATGCAGCTAGAGGCGCTGAGATTAAGCTACCGCTAACACGCCGCCGCCTCAAAGGATACCCAAAGTGTAAAAGAAAGCAAAACAAGGACGGCCAAGCGGCACAATGGCAGCCACCGTAAGTTACAACGGCAACAGCATAAAACATTTGCATCATTTACAAACAGAGTTGAAGCATTGAAGTATGATCACGATTCTCAAGTTGAGACATTTGATGGCGAATTTTCTTCTTTTTTCACTTATTGCTTTTTTCTTCATTTCTTTGATATATTTTTTTATCAGTTTCCATCGGAGTATTTGGAAAAGCTACTCAGTGCACAAATGACGGCAGGCAGCAAATTTTGGTCGCTGGGAGAATGTGAAGAGTTGTCAATGTGACCAATAAAAAAACGGTAGCTTTCTAGCGATAGCATGTGACAAGTACTAAGTTCAATTAAGCAGCCAATGATCAAGAGAAAGCTGGATTAAACTTTTTTTGCAGAGAAGTTGCCTCAAGTTTTAAAAATTCCTACCGTAATTGGGCAGTGACACTTAATACTGAGAAGAAATCTACCTCTGAAAAGACACTCTTCCCGTTAAGTACGCTTTTAGACTCTACAGTAACGATCTGCATATTGTAACAAGTTATACTACTACATATTCAGACACGAACCTGACGTAACAAATCAACAAGGCTTGTATCCAAGGAGTTCACGGGTGATTCACCTAGTCTCGCGGTTCTCGAAGGGGCCCGTTTTTTCCAAAAACTTAAGGGATTACATACACTTATTTTCTGAAAAAAAATCGGGTTTTTAAAAATCTTTTTTTCTTTGCAAATATGTGTTTTTTTTTAATAATTGAACTCTGTTGATACGTTTATACATATGTATATGTTTAAAGTTTTTGAATTTACTTTTTCAGTGAAAAATGTGCTTATTTGTTGGCACTACAGCTGTTGTGCCGAAACACTCGCCTTGCGGGGAGCAAGATAACTAGGTGATGGTTCGTCTGCAATCAAATAAAAGAACCATTTTCTTTAGTTTATATCACAATGCTGTACTTGAAAGAAGGATTTGGCGAAATAAACATTTTTACGCAAGGGGTAATGATTTTACTGAAAAGATCGATTTTTGTGGGTCTAAAACTTCATATTTTTTTTTTTCATTTCCAAAAAAAACTCGTATTTAAAATAAAAAATCCTTCGTTGAATTATGAGATATTGTAGTTTTCAAGTAGCCAGTTAAAAATTATATCGATAGGTCACATGGTTCTTGAGAAACCTTGCTTACCGTAACGGTATTTTAAAAAAAAAACGTCATTTTGAGATAATCGCGTTTAAAGTTTTTGGCACGAACTCGGGGGCACATGGGAACTGTAACTTTGATTCTAGTGCTCAGATCTCTATGAAATTTAGAAGGAATAATCTTAAAAGGATATACTTTAAGAAAACGCAACACAAAAATATTGATTTTTCTAACATATAGAAAAACACACAAGTGGCGCGCCATATATAAACCCTTTAATACTCAGATATATATATATTAAGAAAACGCCAAAAAAAAAATCGATTTTTTGAAAATCCTAACTGTATATAACCCCTTAAGTTAATGGTTAAAAACTAGAATACTTTTGATAGGTAGATTAATTAATGGCTTAAAATCCTTCAATCAATCAACGAAATGAACTTAATTCTTCCACAAAACATAAATATAGAAAACTGTAGAGAATTTAGGGCTTGCCGAGTAGACTTTTATCATCCGCAAAAACGAAAAAAAATACGCGAAAACGATCTACTACTGAGAGCAAAACAGTGTACAACTTTTTATACTCTTGCAACCAGTTGCTACAGGGTATTATAGTTGTGTTCACCTAACGGTTGTACGTATGACCTAACTACATATACAAATGATCAGGATTGCGAGAAAAGTTGAAATCCGGTTGACTGTGTGTCTGTCCGTCCGTCCGTCCGTGCAAGCTATAACTTGAGTAAAAATTGAGATATCTTAATGAAACTTGGTATACAGGTTCCTTAGTACAAACAATTTCGAGTTCGTAGATGAGCGTAATCGGATCACTTCCACGCCCACAAATCGCCATTAACCGAAAACTTATAAAGTGCCATAACTAATGACTAAATTAAGATATAAAACTCGCTCACTCCTCTTTTAACGGTACTAAAAGTACGATAAATCAATACGGGATAGTACGACAAGGCTTTACAGGAGCCGGGGTAAAAATTGGACCATGGGCGTGGCACCGCCCACTTTTTTGTGAAATCCCATATCTCGGGACCCGACTAATCGATTTGGACAAAATTTGGAACGTGGCAATTTTTTCATATTCTTACATCTTTGTGAAAATTATTGAAATCGGAAAATAACCACGCCTACTTCCGATATAGCACAATTTCAAATTCCACTTAATTGTTTTACTTTCCAGTACACAAATCAAAAAGCAATTAATATCTTGGGATTTTGCTCGAATAATGCCTTTAGTGTATGCCCCCCTTAAAGTGTTCAAATCCAACCAAAACTGTTCAAGACCCTAGGTGCCGAATATGTGGAGCCAGTACCTATAGTTGACTTTTGATCGAAAATATCAGTCAATGTGTGAGATATGCAATAGAAATTCAGACATAATCCGTTTCCTGCAGTAATAATTCTGTGTATCCAAAATGGGTGGAATCGGGTCAATAATTCCCTAAGCCCCCATATATCTAATATAACCATTTTCGAACTTCCTGGTGACTTTGTATCCCATATATCGGTCAATATTTGAGTTATCTCAATGAAAATTTCAGAACGTATTTTACTCATAACATTACAAGTATATCATTGTGCCTAAAATGGATACAATTGGGCGAGAACTAGCCCTAGCCGCCACATAAACATTACCAGGATTTTCAAATATCCGCCTATTTTTGTATAGTGACTATGTATGGATGTATAATGATTTTGGTTTTTCTAACAAATCTTATGCCGAATATATACGTAGGTCAGTATATAAGTTATATATGGTGTTTATATTTATAAATGCTAAGATTCCGATCCTCTGGTTGACGTTTTACATCGTAAGGTATTTCCCTGGCTTTGGTTCTAGCAAGTTGCGAGAGTATAAAATGTTCGGTTGCACCCAAACTTAACCCTTCCTTACTTGTTATTTTTATAATTTTAAAATTCTTCATTTATTTTTCAAAATCTATGCCGTCCCCATGAAAGTATTCCCCCTTAGCCACAATACTCTTGTGCCAACGTTTTTTCCAATCCTCGAAAAAGTTGAAGTCAACTTCCGGAATAGCTTTCAATGCGCGTAGCGATTCACATTTAATGTCTTCAATTGACTGAAAATGGTTTCCCCGGAGCGGTCGTTTAAGTTTGCTGAATCAGGCGAATACGGTGGTTGCGTCTCAATATTAAAACAAGTAAGGAAGGGCTAAGTTCGGGTGTCACCGAACATTTTATACTCTCGCAGGTGATAATCGAGATTTCATTATCCGTCATTTACATATTTTTCAAATACCGTATTTGTGTAAAGTTTTATTCCGCTATCATCATTGGTTCCTAATGTATTTGTATATTATACAGAGAAGGCATCAGATGGAAGGCCTGGTTGCAGCTTCCTTCTGCCATTTCTTCCGTAAATTTCTAACGTTTTTTGTTAGTCGGTTAACGCACTTTTAGTGATTTTCAACATAACCTTTGTATGGGAGGTGGGCGTGGTTATTATCCGATTACTTCCAAACTGTAAATGCCTGAAGAAAACGACTCTGTTGAGTTTGGTTGACATAACTATAGTAGTTTCCGAGATATGTTCAAAAAACTTAGTAGGGGGCGGGGCCACGCCCACTTTTCCAAAAAAAATTAAGTCCAAATATGCCCCTCCCTAATGCGATCCTTTGTGCCAAATTTCACTTTAATATCTTTATTTATGGCTTAGTTATGACACTTTATAGGTTTTCGGTTTCCGCCATTTTGTGCGCGTGGCAGTGGGCCGATTTTGCCCATCTTCGAACTTAACCTTCTTATGGAGCCAACACGTACACGTATTCCGTACCAAGTTTCATCATGATATCTCAATTTTTACTCAAGTTACAGCTTGCACGGACAGACGGACGGACGGACGGACGGACAGACAGAAATCCGGATTTCGACTCTACTCGTCGCCCTGATCACTTTGGTATATATAACCCTATATCTGACTCTTTTAGTTTTAGGACTTACAAACAACCGTTATGTGAACAAAACTATAGTACTCTCTTTAGCAACATTGTTGCGAGAGTATAAAAAAAAACTCACTAAAAATCAATGTTGTATACGACGGTGGATGATCGGTGGCATCACCCACAGTTAAGTG